>NC_091759.1:15346054-15418554 GCF_043380555.1 Nothobranchius furzeri | reverse complement strand
CACCAGGGAGGCGTCCAGAAGGCATCCTAACCAGATGTCGGAGCCACCTCATCTGGCTCCTTTCAAAGTGGAGCAGCGGATCTACTTCAAGCCCCTCCCAGACGACAGAGCTTCTCACCCTATCTCTAAGGGAGAGCCCAGACACCCTGTGGAGAAAACTAATTTTGGATCTGTGATCCCTTTCTTTTGATCTCTACCCAAAGCTCATGACCATAGATGAGGGTTGGAACATGGATTGTCACTCTCCACCACAACAGACCGATACAACACCCGCATCACTGCAGACACAACACCAGTCCGCCTGTCGATCTCCATCTTTCCCTCACTCTTGAACAAGATCCCAAGAGATTTAAATTCTTCCACTTGAGGCAGGACCTCATTCCTGACCTGGAGAAGGCATTTCACCCTTTTCAGACTCAAGACCATGGTCCTTGATTTGGAGGGGCTCATGTCTTTGAGAAAAATCCCCAAAATGTATTTATTTATATAGTTAATAATAAAAATTGGTGGATTTTCTTTTGAAAACAGGAGTCACCTGTTTCTGCAAATGTCCACTGACATTAAACACACGTCATAATAAAAGTCAAACATGATAATATATTTTATTGACTCATGATGACCTGCTGTGACTTGGCATCAAACCACTCTCTCCGATCAGCCGACAACTGCTCTTCCCAGTTTAGTTAATAAATAATAGTTTAGATCAGAGAGAAACAGAAGATAACAGAAGGAGAACTGCATCACTGTCAACATGCTACTATGAATCCTGTCTTGGGTCCTTCAGCAACAAAAAAATCAAACTCAGATAAAAACACAGGACTAAACAAAAACATAAAAATGAAATATGTAAAACAAGCTCATATTTTGCTGGTTTAGATTTAACAACTGATCAAAACAGGCGGATTTTAAAGGTACAATATGGAAGAATTTTACACGACAAGACAGCTTTATTTATATAGCACATTTCCTACATAAAACAACTTAATATGCTTACAGTGAAAGATTTACCAAATTGTTTAATGTCTCAATCACATTGGAAGGAAAGTTATACTGAAACAGATGTCCTTTACAGCCAGCATGGTGGGTTGTCGGTTTTTCTTCTTTCAAAAAAGCCAAAGAGGGTCGTAGTCTATGTTTATAATCTGTGAGCCCATAGGGTTGCCAAGTTGGCACTGCGGCACCAGTAATTGTAATTCAACACTGTCTGGCAAAACACAGGAAATCTTTGTAAATACCCTAAACCAGTAACAGGAGCGACCCAGAAGGCTGGAATATACTTGTTTAATCTCGTGTGGACGCAGGCAGCAGGCAGCGTCTTATTTCAAATACTTGCTGCACAGCACTGCACGTAGTACGGAATGACTCTGCTAGGGGGCACAGTAGAGAACACAGGCCAGATAGAGTCCCAGGTTTGTGGTGTTCAACCAAAACCAGCATGGCTTCAATACAAGAGATAAGTAACTATGTAAGTTTGAGATCACAGCAAAAAAAAAAGACAGCTATAGTAGATACTATGAAAGACCCCTAAACCAGAGACGGAGTGACCATGGTGAGTGTGTGTTTTGTCAACTCCGCCTACTGTTACTCAAATATTGCAGCATTTGAATACATTGTGTTAATTTCAGGGAACATGAACAAACAACGCTTCAAATCAACACAAGTTATGTGAGGCAGTCATTTTAAACATGCTAGTGTGTTGGCGAACAGTAAGCACATTACCAGTCTAAGAAGCTACGACATCTTTTGGTTTTACTCAATCGGGTAAAGAAGGCTAGATGCTAACGTTGAGCTAACAATGCTAACAATGAATTAGCAACAAGTATTTGAGTCTAAGAACATCTCAAGCAATTTTTTCAGTTTTTTCAGCTACCAACAACAAAATTTATTTATCCATTTCTAGTTTTAATCACACTGAATTGGGATATGAATATACCTTTACACGGCAATTATAATATGCCCATGTCACAATGTGCATATATATATATACATACATATATATATATATATATATATATATATATATATATATATATATATATATATATAAAGATTTATATGTAAGAAAACCCAACAGATTGTTTCAAGTCACTGACTTGTTGTGTCTTTACAGCAATCCTCATACTAAGCAAACATGTAGCGACAGTGGAGAGGAAAACTCCCCTTCAACAGGAAGAAATCTCCAGCAGAAATTGGCTCAGTATGAGCAGCTATCGACCATGACCCACTGGGGGTTTGAGAAGACAGAGCGGTCACACACAACATTTATACCAAGTAGTGTTTCTATGGCCATTTTGCAATTTCTTTGTAGAGCTTCTATTTTGTAACAAAATAAACTTTATTGTCTTTATCCTAGTGATATGTAATTAATTCAACAGATGAACTAGTAGTAGCACACACCACATAAAGGAAGTAATAAGTATGCATCAGTAGAGGGAAAATGTTCAGTGCTTAGAAACAGTGTGCCAGATGGTGGCTCCCTCCAGGAGGCTATTGAAGCTCAGATCACACATTTGCTGACAATCGCAAAGTGTTGTAATTATGTCTGTCATGTTGTGTTTTGTTGCGATTTATTGCTAATGCTAATGGAAAGTTCCTATTCAAAATGTTCTCTGCGGTTTCCTGGGCACTAAACCAACAACAGCCTTCCCCATCGTGAGCCACGATGGGTGAGTCCATGAATGTTAAGTGACAGTGTGATGCAGATCTGTCAGGCTTTTCAAAACCTAGCATTTCACCGTCTATTTTCTATCAGAAGCTAATGCACGAGATAGACTATTTTCCTGTTCAGCGTGCATGAAAAACACAGAGTGACCGATTATAATCCGAAACAAGATTTTAAAAATGTCTTTTCAGTGTTCTACATCTTTAAACAAAGAGGACATCTATATCCTTAGAGATTAGCTTTTTATCCATATTTCATCAACAGAAGGAGTGTTGAATCTCTCTCTCTCTCTCTCTCTCTCTCTCTCTCTCTCTCTCTCTCTCTCTCTCTCTCTCTCTCTCTCTCTCTCTCTCTCTCTCTTTCTCTCTGTGTGTGTACACTCACAGTATGTCACAGGTCATCGACGAGACTTGTCAATAATGTGATTTGTTTGCTAAATAGATAATTACCAGTATCTGATGCTGCGTTTGTCAGAGTATTGATTACTCACAGTGCAACAGCTGAATTTACATGTACCTTCTGAAAACAGTAGCCTTGCCTGAGTTTTCTCACATGCTACAACTTTATCATTTGTAACTGTTAATAACTGCGAAGACCGGATCAGTCAGGACCTGCAGATAACATTCAAAATTCAAATTTAACATTTTCATCAGTGCACTGAATTCAGTTCAGTAATCCAATTAGTTAAAAGTTCCCTATCTGAGGAAATCCAGCAGATTTCATTGAATCGCCGATTTGATGTGTTGGTGACTTTACAGCAATCCCAGGAGAGGAGCCTGATGAATAAAAGATCTGTCTCCCACCCTATTTTTAGATATTCTAGGAACCACCAGTAAACCTGCAGTCAGAGAGAGAAGTTCTCTTTTAGAAACATATGAAATGATCAAATCACTGATGGATGATGGAGCCTGATTATTAAGACCTTCATATACGAGAAGAAGGATCTTAAAATATATTCTGAATTCAACAGGCAGCCAATGTAGTGAAGCTAAAACGGGTAAGATATGATTTCTTAAATTCTCAACAGAGCCCATGTTGTAGCATTTTGGATTAGCTGAAGGCTTAACTGTTAGTCAAAGCCCTGAAATAACTAGATCCATATCAAAATTCAAGCTGTTGAGCTATTACATCAGTTTTGTACCACAGGAAATGAAGCCATGAAGCAGTGATCTAAGGCTCACCGTTCCTTCACCACACTTGTCTCCTTTTATCATGCTGAAAAGATCAAATCAAAGTTGAGCTCTGTCACAAATTAAGATTTGACTCGTGTCAGGTGGGACTATTATTAGCAACTGTACCTCCACATTTCCCTCGCATGTAGCCCGATCTTTCTACCCTCCTTCTTTCATTCTCTAATTAATGGCATTACTCATTCCTCCCCTGGTTCCACATGTGTCAGCAGCACAACTAGGTTTGTTTGTGAGGCGAACATCAAGAGCACCATAAATCAAATGTCCTTTGGCTGTCACTGAGAGAAAGAAAGGCTTCCATTGTAAATGTTAATATCTGCACTAGGGATGCACTGACAAGAACATTTGGGCCCATATCATCGTCCAATATAAATACTGCTGCTATAGCAGATGACTGAAATTTGCTAATGTTATTTTATGCATAGTTCAATACACTTTCTAAAGCAACCATACCACCGCTTTGTGTCTCTACTTCAAACACCCCCTCCATCTTGCCCTGCATCTCTGCATCACTGTCACATGATCAAACTAATACTATGGCCAACCATCTCAAGATGGAAATAAAAATCAGTTGCTCGTGAGATTTAAAGAGTTTTGAAATACGATTGGCCATGCTGAGTTTCACTTGCTTGCTGAACGTTAAAATGGTCTTCAACCCCTATTTGCAGTTTTAGAAACTGCTATGATGCTGCCCAGAACCCTCACGTTCCCACGACAGTGGTGGACCTGAGCTTGGAAGGATGAGACCACCCGCAGAGGGTGAGATGAGAATAAAAAAAATAATTTTTATTTATATCAAGAGACCTTCAAGATACCTTTCTGATGTAAATATATACATCAGAAAGGTATCTTAAAGAAAGGATCTTTACAGCTACTACTATCCTCAGTGAAATCTCCAGTGCCTTCACTAAGTTTTGCTGTTTATCTGAAGCTCAGAGGATTCAAAACTACAGTTCAAGAACCAGTCTGTAATCTCCACACTGAGGCAGTCCGCTGTTGCCCGAGGCTTACTGAACGTCACCCACAGAAAGAAAAGCCTAATGGACAATTTCACACTGCCTCCTTCCCTCCCGTATGTTTCATTTCCCATCATTAATCCATGATAGGTCATCACTGTTTTCCATCTCTTTATGAGAAATACTTACACATCTCCTCCTCTTCCTCCATCAGTGAAACACTGCTGACTGCCGTAGGACTACTGCTCCGGTGAGGCTTGTCTTTGAAGACTCCTGAATTGGTTGTATAATTGTCTGTTATATAACAGTGAATTAGGCAGGAGATACATTCAAAAGGAGGGCATGGGTTGGTGGCAGTGAAGAATACCATGTTCTAGGTTTTTACCTCAGAAAAAAGGTAGAGGAGGGTTACTTTATAAACGTCTCTCTCTCTCTCTCTCTCTCTCTCTCTCTCTCTCGCTGTGTGTGTGTGTGTGTGTGAGAGAGAGAGAAAGAGTGAGAGGAAAAGAAAGAGTGAGAGATACAGTGACTCTAATGACAGGGAGGGAAAACAGAAGCAGATAAAACTGGTGCACAGCAGAGGGATAAATGCGTAGGCTTGGTGTAACAGCATGAGTCATCACAGCTGATGGACATGTGGCCTGAATGTGAGCGAGGAGCACCCTCTCCCCGAACCTGTTTGTGAAACTTTTGCTGGTAAACTGTTGAGATTGATAGTCCTCATGATCCGCCACCCCGCGACCTCCTCAACAGGAAGGAGATATGTGGTTCTTATCCATCTTTTCTGTTGCATTTGTTTTATTAATATCTACATGTATACAAATGTATCCTTCCTAAAGAGCTCTCTTAGGAGCTGTCATGAGGGGAACAAAAGAACGATTTTATGTTTTTGGATCTGACTGTGCTAATTAGTTTGTTCTCTCAGGTCTTATTCTGCTTTTTATCTTTAAGGAACAATTCAGTGGTAAGCATGGAGGTGGAGGGCTCATGGTTTGGGCAGTTTGCAGCCCTTGTTTCTCCACCTTGCCACACTTGGACAAAACTGGGTTAATAAACAGGACACTGTTCCCAACAAATATTGCTTTGTTTATATTTACAGTGACTCAGCATTCCATGATTTTCAGGGTTAAGTTTGGTTTAGTGTTCTCTTCACATTTTCTTTGGGTAACTATCAGGAAATATCACATTCATTCATTTTGTCATGGAGATGACACCCAACTGTATTTATCAACACATCCAGTTACTGCAGTTAGCCTAGACAGAGTGTAGCAGTGGTGAAATGGTTTTGCTTTGCATGCTGTTGTAGCCACACTCCACTGGAACCTCAACAGGCTTGAACAGTCTTGTGTCTTACCAATCACAGCGCAAATGGTTTGGTGGGTGGGATGTTCATCCATTCACACACACTGATGGTGATGAACTACGATGTAGCCACAGCTGCTCTGGGGCACACTGACAGAGGCGAGGCTGCCGAGCCCAGGTGCCACCGGTCCCTCTCACCAAGGACACAACAGCAGAATTCTCTGTCCGGAGCCGGGATCGAACCTACAACCTTCCGATTACTGGACAACTCGCTCAGCCTGCTGAGCTACTGCTGCCCCTAAAGATGGCGGCTGCCCATTTGAAACAGCTTTGGCATCCACTTTGGACTATTTAGACTTGGGCTTTTCTTTGAGTCAAGATCAGATAGAGGTACTTAAGTTCTTTATTTGGAAAAAGTGTGTATTTGGATCTTCTTCTGTGTATGGTGGGCTCACCAGGGTGTGAATGGGTGAATGACTGATTGTGTTGTAAAGTGCCTTGGGGGGTTCCGGGACTCTAGAAGGCGCTATATCAAACTCAGGCCATTTAACATTTACATCTGTAGCGGTGAGTATGTCAAGTTGTTCGTAGTCCAAGAGAATGCGGAGACAGTTTTAGACAGCTGTGGATTCCGTACACACTCACCACCACCACCACCACGGCTGAGCTTTGTCTATGGGTCGTGGCCAGACTATTGCAGTAATATTTTACAACCAAATTCCAATAAAACATGATTTATTTTTCTTATCTGTTAAAACTCGGTTTTTAAACTATATGATATATATTTAATTACTTCAAACTAATAAAGTTACAATTTTTGTTCAGCACATAATCTGATATAAAACACTGAAAGAGTCCAGAAAGTTCAGCTAAATTCAAAAGCATTTTCTCACATTTGTACTTTTCTTTGTTTTTCCTTCTGCACCCTTTGCCCATACATCTCCTGATCATGAAAAACGTAACACCATTATCCGTCTTTGCGAGCCTGTTGGAGAGCTCTCACAAGGAGAGACAGTCGAGCCCACTTTTCTAAACGTTCGTCAAATGAGACGGAGAGCGCATGCTTGTGATTAGTCAGGATGCCGCTTTTGTCAACAACACCACCATTGCGCTCTCAAAAGCAACGGAAGCCGAAGATATCTAGCAACAGACACGAAGCAGATTGAAGAATACTTAGTATAAAAACTCTAAACACATGAATGTTTTATTCACCTGTGACTGGATGAGTTAAAAGTATGGGGAGAAAAAAGTCTCCAAAGGTCTCTCGTGTGTGTGTGTGTGTGTGTGTGTGTGTGTGTGTGTGTGTGTGTGTGTCTAGATTTGTACATGTGTATCTGGATTTGTGTGTGTTAAAAAGATTTGTGTGTGTGTAACTCTTGATTTGTAACTTGTGTTTACATTTTCGTGTGTAACTTCAGCTCCTACACATACAAATCATTGAATACACACACATACAAATCACCTGGTACACATGGACAAAACTACATTACACACAGATCAGTTTACAAGTACAAAAATCCTTTTGAGACTATTTTCTCATGTGACTGATTTGCACGCACGTGGTGTGTTTGAATGTCTGGTGGAAGCTGGGAAATTTGAATTTCCTTTGGAATTAGTCAAAATATGTGTTGACGGGACAAATATGCTTTTTTGTGGAAAAATAGAGTAACTCCGGATCCTGTAGTTGTAAAAATAGACCTACATTTAATTTTTAACCATCTAAAATGTTTTATTTAGATATATATGCGTTTATGAGCCATGCAAACGTAGTCAAAGGTTTAAAAGAAATGACTAATAAATAGCAAAGTAATTCTCTGACTGGAAAAAGCAGGCTTCAAACCAGGAGAAATCTTGATTAGCATGAAGACGTTATTGCCTGGTAATTGCACATTAACAAATCACTACTTCATTATTTGATTAAATGTAATCAGATGTTTATCATAGGAAACGTAACATTTTTAAGCAATTGTGTGACATCCTTAAGAGTCACAACTGAATGATAATCTAATATTTTCTTTTTACTTTTCAGAAATTATTTAATCAAGTGGCAGAAAACAGCTAATCAGTCATTAATTGTACCCTTAAAGTAAAATAGGGCATTATACTTCTCAATGGTGGGTCATTCTCTCATGGTCGACAATCACTGTTCAAGTTATTGAATTAACTAAAATAATAATCATAATAATTATCATTACAATGTTTTGTATTTAAAAAGAATAAGAAGATTTGAAGCCAATAGCAAAGATTCAGATTCCAGTGCGTAAAAGTTATTTATTAGGCTACAGTTGTTTCAGGATCATTCACAAAATTAAAGAGACACCCCAGACAACTGCCACCAGGACGGATACGATATGGCAAGCCAAATGAGCATTTATTCTGATATCAGGATATCAGCCAGAATTGTCATGAACATGTAAGCCATTTCTGTCCACTAGTTAACTAGTTAGACATGTTTGTGTCAACTAGTTAAATATCGAGGGTGAAAATGTGCCCACCAGTTAACTAGTGACAGCAGAAATGCGCACTAGTTAACTAGTGAACACATTTAGGCTTCAGTAGTTAACTAGTTGACACAAAAACTGCTCACTAGTTAACTAGTAAAAGCAGAAATGCATAGCAGTCAGCTACTTGAAGGTATTTGTCTCACTAGTTAACTAGTGAGGGTCAAAATGTGCACACTAGTTAACTTGTGGTAGACATAAATGCGCACTAGTTAACTAGTGAACATATTTTGGCTTCACTAGTTAACTAGTTGACACATAAATGGCTCACTAGTTAACTAGTAAAGACCAAAATGCATACCAGTCAGCTAGTTGAAGGTTTTTGTGTCTCACTAGTTAACTAGTGATGGCCAAAATGTGCACACTAGTTAACTTGTGGTAGACATAAATGTGCACTAGTTAACTAGTGAACACATTTTGGCTTCACTAGTTAACTAGTTGTCACATAAATGGCTCACTAGTTAAGTAGTAAAGGCCAAAGTGCATACCAGTCAGCTAGTTGAAGGTTTTTTGTGTCTCACTAGTTAACTATTGATGGCCAAAATGTGCACACTAGTTAACTAGTGAAGGCTTAACTCCTAACTAGTTAACTAGTTGGAGTAGGTCAGTGCCACTAGTTAACTAGTGAACCATTAATGGCTCACTAGCTAGCTAGTTGATGGCAGCAGGCTCACTAGTTACCTAGTTGATGCATCCATTGTCCAAACTAGTTAACTAGTGAGGACATAAATGTATACTAGTAAACTAGTTCAAGTCTACATTCACACTAGCTAGCTAGTTGCGCAGAATTCTAATTAGGAGGCAGAGAATTTCTCAAATTAAGACTCTCTATTGGCTCCCTGTGTCAAAATAAAATATGACAACCAATCACAGTGCGGAATTTTGTAAAATCCCACCCCAAACATTTGCATGCGGCACACAAGTTAACATGCTGGCCAGAGGAACCTCAGCTAGTGAACTAGTAGTGGCTTCAGTGTGACACTTACATGTAAACTTGTGAAGGCAGAACTGCTCACTAGTTAACTAGAGAGGGTACAAATGTCCACTAGTTAACTAGTGAGGTGCAAAATAAGTGTCACTAGTTCACTAGTGGGCCCCAAATCGCCCACAAGTTAACTAGTAAGGTGCGGATATGCTCACTAGTTAACTAGTGAGGTGCAGATTTGCTCACTAGTTAACTAGAGCGCCCTAAAGCGCCCACTAGTTAACTAGTAAGGTGCAAAAAAGCATCACTAGTTAACTTGTAAAGTGCAGATATGCTCACTAGTTAACTAGTGGGCCCCAAAATGTCAACAAGTTAACTAGTAGGGTGCGGATTTGCTCACTAGTTAACTAGTGAGGCACAGATATGCTCACTAGTTAACTAGTGATGTGCGGATTTGCTTACTAGCTAACTAGTGAGGCGCGGATTTGCTCACTAGTTAACTAGTGAAGTGCGGATTTGCTCACTAGTTAACTAGTGAGGTGCGGATTTGCTCACTAGTTAACTAGTGAGGTGCGGATTTGCTCACTAGTTAACTAGTGAGGTGCAGATTTGCTCACTAGTTAACTAGTGAGGTGCAGATATGCTCAATAGTTAACTAGTGAGGTGCAGATATGCTCACTAGTTAACTAGTGCGCACAAGACGCACACTAGTTGCTGTTTTTGGAGCAATCTAGTTTACTTGTTATGTAAAAATGTGTTCTTACTAGTTAACTAGTGACAAATTTACCTTCACTAGTTAACTAGTTGACATATTTGGCCTTTCTAGTTCACTTGTAATGGGACAGGAAGCACTCACTAGTTAACTAGTGAGCATATCTGCATTATAATTTTTTCTCAGTAGCTTATAGAGGGCAAACTGAGCCTTACATGTTAAGTAGTGAACACAAAACACTGTCACTAGTTAACTAGCTGCAGAAAAATGCCCCTAAAACTAGTAAATTTGTGGAATTTGAATAAATACACACTTGGCTGGCATTCTGTGTAACATGTTAACAAGTTCGACCGCTGTACTGCTCACTAGTTAGCTAGTGAGCAAATCCGGCCTTTACATGCAAATGAAGAAATGCAGAACAGCTATGTGATTGGTCCATGTAGGACTGAGAAACAGAGAAAGTATGGCGGACTCTGTTCAGGCTGTTCTAAGAGAAATTTTGATAAACTAAGATCGTTTGAGCACATAAATATGTTTTGACGATATTTGTAGCGAGAAAGTTGTGGTGTATTGCTGTAATCTTTGTTCAGTTAACGTGTGCAGTCTTTAGTTTTCAGTTATTAGTCTGAAAAAGCCTGGAGGCGGAAGGCAGCGGCAGACAGCATGTCTGTTTCTGTTGACAGGAAAGTGCAGAAACTCCGCAGAAATCTCCGTCAGATATATTGTTTCACATTTGTACGGAAGCGACAAGTTTATAATAACAAAAAAGGCTCTATTTTACATACGTTGCTGTAAAGCCTGCCAGCACTCATAGTGTCTTAAAGGTATGAATTTGCGAGGGGATGTAGCACCTAGTGTTGGTGGTCTAGTGACTAACGCGTTTGCCTGCAATGGTGAAGGTCGTGGGTTCGATACTGGGTCATACACTTCAGTTTTGTACATTATTTCACTTCTTTTCTTTTGCATAATTTTTGTATTTATGTCAACAAGAAACAAAATACGTAACGGATTAGTGGGCAGAGTTACACACACACACACACACACACACACACACACACACACACACACACACACACACACACACACACACACACACAAAACATGTAAACAAGTATTTTATGAGTATGAATCTGATTATTGCCGACAGTCGATGTTTAAGCATGTGTGTCCACCTTCCTCAATCCATCCTCGCAAAATAAAATCATCGGCACAGCACAGCAGGCTTTCTCTTGATCCAGAACTAGCACTTCGAAATTGATCATGTCCGCGGCCATCTGCTGCACAATCAGCTGCTCGCATCGCGGGAAACATTGAAAACAGCTTCATGAACTGAGACACAACAGGGTTAACATCGACAAAAAAATCCACAAATAAATCTAAATAATTAATGCCATTTCCGTCTTTTTCGTTGAAATATCCAAATAGCAGATCATAAATCTAGAGCAGAAAAAGCTGCTGCAGGAAGCATGGTTTGTAGTTATTCATGCACCAATTCATCAATGTGATTATTGATCAAGATCAGGTAAACTGATATTAATGTTGCAACATTTCATTTGATCATCTGAATGATACCACACAACTGAATGACCTGTTGAGTCTCTGCATATTCAGGTATTTACTACGGAAAACAAACAACAGCAGGCAGCAGCAGGACTCCCCGTGTTATTTCTCGGGTCGCTGGCCCGCGGTCGTCGGGGCCGCTGCGGTCAGCTCTTAGCCGGGAAGCCCTCGTTCGGCTGCGTGGGCTGCTTCACCGTGGACCAGCTCCCAGCAGCCGCTGGTCGGGAGAAACGCTCTGGCTGCAGCTCCGATCAGACCCTACCAACACCTCGCCACAGACAGCACCGCATTAAAAGCCCACAATTACGACCCGCTCCCCAAAGTTACAGTTCTCAAGCACTGGTGAACACATACATAACCCACAACAGCTATGAAATGTGTGTTATTTACGGCAAAAAGGAGATATTTTTCAAGCCGACGTGCCAATGTTAACCGCAGTTGGCTTGGAAATGTGCTGATTTTATTATTTTTGTCAATTAAAATCCCCCTTGTTTGCTCTTACGTTTTACGAAAACGCAATATTAATTAAAGCACGCTTTAGTGATCAGCATGTAAAGCAAAGAAGAAATGTGAACATTTCAACCCATTTCGAACCAACCAGTAATATGATTTCTTAATACGGTGCAGCGGCAGCATTTAAAAACCAAAATATAGTTTTTACTCTCCAAAAAAAGGAGAAGACAGTCACGGTGCAGCAACCCATTTTAGTCCATTAATCTCCACAATAAATATCCAGACAGAGAATTTCTACGGCCTCGCTGTAAACTCCAATGTCACCCAGGACCAGTCTTAAAGAGACAACGCGCTTAAAGGGAAAGTGTGTAGATTTCTGGCAATAGGGGGTAGTAAATACCAAAGTCACTGCAAACAAGCTGTATTTTTTGTTCAAGTGAGGACCTTACTAACTAATGCTCATAAAGCCAACAAAACTCTCTGGACTCTAGCTGTAACTCTCAAATTAGGATATGAGATTAATGACTCAGGTTCACGCTCCAATACATTAATTGTTTGAGAAATGCATCTTTTTATGTTGAGTGCCATCCGCCAAATAACACACGAGAAAAGGAAGAAGAAGAGTGTTGTTGCACAGTTTTCAAAGGAGTCAAAAACCACCAGCAAAACCATAAATACAGCTAAATAAACATAGAATCCAACATGGCGTCCTCCAGAGAGTCGGACCCTCGCCTGTGTATTTTATTACTATGAAGGGTACATGAACTGATTAGGAACACAATGTCATAGGGTCAAAGGTCAAGGTTGTGTGAGGTCATATATATATCAAAAATTGCCTGAACGGGTTGAATGATTTTGACCAAATCAGAGGTGATAGCTCCCTATCAAAGGTAGATAAACTGATCAGGTCACAACCTCATAGGGTCAAAGGTAAAGGTCGTGTGAGGCCGTATATATGAAAAATTGGTTTTTGTGTGCAATATCTTCTGAACAGGTTGAAATACTTTGACCAAATCGCAGGTGAGAACTCCCTATCTAAGGTAAATAAACTCATGAGGTACAAAACCTCATAGGGTCAAAGGTCAAGGTTGTGTGAGGCCGTATATATGAAAATTTGGCTTTTGTGTGCAATATCTCCTGAACGGGTTGAAGGATTTTGACAAAATCAGAGGTCATAACTCCCTATCAAAGGTAAATAAACTCATCACATACACAAGTTCATAGGGTCAGAGGTCAGTGTCATGAGAGGTAATATATATATGACCAGTCAGGCATATCCCGCGACGCTCTGCATCGATTTGCAGGGCTTTCTTGTTTCTACAGAGTTTATGTAGGGTGCTGCTGGTTTGGGGTGTTATGTCAGCAGGCAGAGTTTAGGAGTCTGACAGCTGTGGGGAAGAAACTGTTTCGGGACCTGGTAGTCTTAGTCCATAGGTTCCTGTAGCGCTTCCCAGAGGGCAGGAGGGTGAAGAGTCCATTCGATGGGTGACTGGAGTCTGATGGTTTTCCCTGCCCTTTTCAGACACCAAGAAAAAAGGAGAGTAACTTTATTTTGTTTGTGTGATTTTATTTTGTTGTGTGACTACTGGTTGCAGTTCCCTGTTCAATTGATTGCTGTTTCCTGTTAAATTTAAAAAAGAAAAAAGTCTAAAGTTTTGTTTTGACTGGAGAGAACTAAAAAAGGTTACACTGTCTTCTGGTACTAGCTCAAAATAACAAGTGGTGCTTGCTGCAGAACCACAAAGGCGGAGCTGCACCAGAAGGTGGAGCTGCACCAGAGTCAGCCCCGCCCATTCCAGAATCAGCCCCGCCCATTCCATTAGAGTCAGTCTAATTCCTTGCAGTTGTCAGACTTGATAGCATTCTGGAACCAAAGAGGGTGTTGTAGCTAAAAAATGCGAGATTGAGGACGGAGTTGAGAAGTTAATTGAACAGTTTTTGTAAAGGTTCCATATAATTAAAAATCTAACTTTTGGAACTTTTAATCATGTTATATTGTCATTTCCTCATAAGAAACACGCCAAAGCCATTTTTAGCCTCATTCATGCATTTTCCTCCCATCTCAGCTTCAATTTGGTCTCCTCCCCCGAAGCGGGTCTGGTCTTGGTTCTCAAATCTGGATATTCTGTGAATTTTCTGACAAATTATTTCTGAAATGACTTCTACTGAGACACCGCCAATAAACCATACATCCCATCTCAGAGACACACTGGGCAGCACAATTACATGTAACGCCACTTGATTTATAACAGATGTGGTGGTGTAGTGGTTATGGAGTCAGGTTGACATGCTGTTTCGCCTCCCAGTAGTGTAAGTTTTAGGTAGTTTACAACCTCTTTTCTTCATTTCTAGCTACACTTGCCAGTACTATGTTTACAACAATTTACTGGTATACCGTTTAACATATAATGTGTTTATTTATTTATTTATTCGTTTATTTAGCCAGTGTGAGTCCATTTGTGAGCAGAGTTTCAACTAAAATGCTGTTTAGGAACGACCAAATTCAAAGAACTTTTAGCGACATAAATATTTTGCTGAAAAGAAACATTACAACTAAAATATAAACAAATTGAATGTGGCTAAATAGACTGCTGATGACCCCACCGAGAATCGAACCAGCATCAGCTGAGGGGAAAGCAAAAACCAACTCAGATGATTTTACCACTAGACTACCAGAGGCCATTCAATAGACTGAAGTGCTGTTGTACACCACTTTTATTAGACCAGCTGTAGGCAGATATTCGCAAAAGAAACCTTTTCATTTCGAGATATATTCAGTCTTTGTCATGTAGCAAGTTATAGTTATCTTGTTTAATTGGAGTATAGAACATAGCATTAACGACTGTAAACTAGTAACAGCCGTAATTCATGTGGGTCAGGTCAGTTTGCGATAAAGTTGAAAACAAAAACGGAAGTCAGTGGGCTAGGCTGAGTTTGCGTGAATGGGCGGGGTGCAGCTCCGCCTTTGTGGTTTTGCAGCCAGCACCCTCTCCAAAATAACCACAGTTTTTTCCCTCAGTGTCATTTGATCTATTTCTTGGGAAGATGGATGGATGGATGGATGGATGGATGGAGATATATATATATATATATCAATAATTATTTTTAATATAGCCTTTTTCAATACCAAACTTTCAATACCAAACAAAAATGAACTACAATAAAATTACTGGCACACTAAATTCCAATTCTCCTCAATGGGACTTGAACTCGCCAACTGATCTCCCTTACACGACACCAAACGAGGTGCTTTACTTGATTTGGGAGGGGGGAATAAAAGCAGTAAAACAATAAAACTTTGAACATTACAACACAAAGAGAAAATAAATAATGTTACAGCAATTGCGGAATGCCATCTGCGGGATTCGAACCCGCCGCAACGACCAACCAGTAGGTGTCAAACCATGACTAATGAGTGCAAGCCTTGGCGCTCAGGGACACCCATCAGATTGTGAGGCCACAGCACATACGTTTTAGACTGGGTGGGATTCTTATACCCAACAGGAGTCTTCTGCCCGCCTTCTCATTAGAATATGCATAATTTGTGTTTCAGGCACTAGTTAACTAGTGAGCTGCTGCACTGCCACACATGTAAACTGGTGAAATTTCAATTGTTCCACTAGTTAACTAGTGGACAAAAATGGTCAGCTTGTATGTGTTTTTAGATGCAACTAGTTAACTAGTGAGCAAATCCGCACCTCACTAGTTAACTAATGAGGTGCAGATATGCTCACTAGTTAACTAGTGAGGTACTAGTGAGGTGCAGATATGCTCACTAGTTAACTAGTGAGCATATCTGCACCTCACTAGTTAACTAGTGAGCAAATCCGCACCTCACTAGTTAACTAGTGAGCAAATCCGCACCTCACTAGTTAACTAGTGAGCAAATCCGCACCTCACTAGTTAACTAGTGAGCAAATCCGCACCTCACTAGTTAACTAGTGAGCATATCTGCGCCTCACTAGTTAACTAGTAAGCAAATCCGCACATCACTAGTTAACTAGTGAGCATATCTGCACCTCACTAGTTAACTAGTGAGCAAATCCGCACCCAACTAGTTAACTAGTTGGCGTTTTGGGGCCCACTAGTTAACTAGTGAGCATATCTGCACCTTACTAGTTAACTAGTGATGCTTTTTTGCACCTTACTAGTTAACTAGTGGGCACTTAAGGGTGCACTAGTTAACTAGTGAGCAAATCTGCACCTCACTAGTTAACTAGTGAGCATATCCACACCTTACTAGTTAACTTGTGGGCGTTTTGGGGCCCACTAGTGAACTAGTGACACTTATTTTGCACCTCACTAGTTAACTAGTGGACATTTATACCCTCTCTAGTTAACTAGTGAGCAGTTCCGCCTTCACAAGTTTACATGTAAGTGTCACACTGAAGCCACTACTAGTTTACTAGCTGAGGTTCCTCTGGCCAGCATGTTAACTTGTGTGCCGCATGCAAATGTTTGGGGTGGGATTTTGCAAAATTCCGCACTGTGATTGGTTGTCATATTTTATTTTAACATAGTGAGCCAATAGAAAGCATCAATTTGAGAAATTCTCTGCCTCCTAATTAGAATTCTGTGCAACTAGCTAGCTAGTGTGAATGTAGGCTTGAACTAGTTTACTAGTATACATTTATGTCCTCACTAGTTAACTAGTTTGGACAATGGATGCATCAACTAGGTAACTAGTGAGCCTGCTACAATCAACTAGCTAGCTAGTGAGTCATTAATGGTTCACTAGTTAACTAGTGGCACTGCCCTACTCCAACTACTTAACTAGTTAGGAGTTTTGCCTTCACTAGTGAACATGTGGACACTTTGAACTGTCACTAGTTAACTAGTGAGACACAAAAACCTTCAACTAGCTGACTGGTATGCATTTTAGCCCTTACTAGTTAACTAGTGAGCCATTTTTGTGTCACCTAGTTAACTAGGAAGCCAAAATGTGTTCACTAGTCAACTAGTGGGCATTTCTTCTGTCACTAGTTAACTGGTGTGCACATTTTGGCCATCACTAGTTAACTAGTGAGACACAAAAACCTTCAACTAGCTGACTGGTATGCATTTTGGCCTTTACTAGTTAACTAGTGAGCCATTTTGTGTCACCTAGTTAACTAGTGAAGCCAAAATGTGTTCACTAGTTAACTAGTGAACATTTCCGTCTCCCACTAGTTAACTGGTGGGCTCATTTTGACCCTGACTAGTTAACTAGTGAGACACAAATACCTTCAACTAGCTGACTGGTATGCATTTTGGCCTTTACTAGTTAACTAATGAGCCATTTTTGTGTCAACTAGTTAACTAGTGAAGGTCAAAATGTGTTCACTAGTTAACTAGCGTGTACAGTTTGACCCTCACTAGTTAACTAGTTGACCTGTTGACAAGATATCAGAATTAATGCTCAAGCGGCTGGCCAAATTGGGCAAAGTTAACAAGTGGGATTTTTACATTCAGTAGTCAGCTAGTACGAGTTTTTGTACCTTACTAGTTGACTAGTAAAAACTAAATGTGTTTTAACTAGTTAACTAGTGGACATTGATCTGTCCACTAGTTAACTAGTGAACACACTGAGCAATACTAGTTAACTAGTAAGATATGAAACATTTTAACTAGTTAACTAGAGAGAATTTAGGCCTTACTAGTTAACTAGTTGACATTTAGGCTGTCACTATTTAACTAGTTGACACAAACATGGCTAACTAGTTAACTAGTGGACAGAAATGGCTTACATGTTCATGACAATTCTGGCTGATATCCTGATGTCAGAATAAATGCTCATTTGGCTTGCCATAATACGATGATGGATGGAAGTAAAGTACGATAGACGGACGGGCAGATGGATGACAATCCAGATTCCAAACCAGGAAGCAGAGCTCACAATCCAAAAGTCCACTAAAGCTACGACGGCAAATCTGTAAGACAAGCAACCCTAAACATTTTTTTCATGCCTCTTTACAAAGTTCTGACATATTGTACCTATACGCATTTTGTGGAGATTAATAAAAACAAACATCAGTGACACGGCTTGGTCCAAAATCAATGACTGGACCATCCAGTTGTCCGAGTCAGAACCACTGCACCTCTTTGGGTCCTCCATTCATTACGCGCTTGTGCATTTTGCAACAGAACACTACTGGTGTTAGAAGTTCTCCACTCAATAATGTCAGAGAAGCATAGAAACAGCTGCTATTGCTTCAACGTTAGCAGAAACAACGAGAGTCCCAAAGAGAAAAACACCATTTGAAGTCACGGACAACAAAGATGCTTGGACCTAGAAAAGTGTGACTGGTGTTTAGTGCTCTCTGGTTTACTCTGGCAATGTGGATTCCGATATCAACAGCCTGTAGCCAATGGGTGATAGCAGACGAGAAGGGTAAGCATTGCATGTTTTTAAAAGCTTGCTTGTTTTGCAGATTTGCCTTTGCAGCTTTAAGTCCAGAGTGAGCCAGTGTAATAAATTCCATGTTTGTGTTACTCCTAGGTTTGACTGTTACTACTATTTGTTATCAAGATGTTCAAAAATCTCTTCTGGAGGGCTCCAGCTGACCCAGAAAGCTGCTGCCAGGGTTTAGGGATGCACCGAAACTGGTATCGGTATCGGTAAAAGTTAACCGATACCAGGAACCCATTCAAATGCAGTTGCCTGAAAGTGGCTTCACTGTAACTTGTCATTCCAGTTCACCTAATATTTTAGTTTTGTAATAATTTCTATGAATATATTTTATTTCTTATCTACCTCACAGTCCATTCCTGTTGAAAGCAGAGAAGAAAATAAAACCTGTATTCCAATTCATTGCATTTTTTGTGTGGTAGAAGTATCGGTAATCGGTATCAGCGAGTACGCAGATCCAAGTATCAGTATCGTATCGGTTTGGAAAAAGGTGGCATCGCTGCATCCCTAATTATATTAGCAATGCTGGCTCCCTGTAAGATCGAGACAGCTTTTTCACATGTTTCTAAAATTAATATCCACTCGTGCTTGTGTGGTTCTGATATGATTTTTGTTCTGAAATGATGCCTTATGTGAAAAAGTACTTACACCCAGTCACTGTCATGATAAGCAGAGATGAGCACATTCACCAACACCACTAAAAACAGCTGCATACTGTTTTCCTGCATAAACAGAGACGTGCAGCTCTGCTGTGGCAGAAGCGGCTAACGTCAGCTAAATTTAACGACTCAAACAGAAATGTGATGAAAGCAGCGAATCAAACATCTGCTTAGGTATCAGGCAATATTTTCTTTCTCTCCTGGCCAATTTCTGTGTAGTCAAATCCTTTGCTCTGGATATCTAAAATGGCAAGACATTAACCACTGACCCTTTTAAATCATGGCAGCCTGCAGCGTGTTCTCCAACTCAATTATGTTTTCTGCATTACACCAATCAAAAGGCTAATGGAGACTACAAAGAAAATTAAATGTCATGCTGCAGAACTGTTTGCACTAAATACCAACACAACAAAGTGTGTCAGCAGCTTTAGTTCAAAAAGATAAAACAACAGCTGCTGATAAGTAAGTAGAAATAATCCATCAAACTCAGGCACTAATAAACAAACAGCACAAGTAAAATATAAAACATATACGTAACAGATATTTTTAATGTCAGCTGATTTCTATTTCTGATACGTTATCGTCACTGTAAAAAGTTGTGAAAAGTTTGATCAAATTATTTCTGGACCAAAATTTTTTTCTTCCATTTAAAGGTCTTATATCAGCCACTCTTTGGAGCTTTTGACTATGTTATATTATGATTTCTACATGAAAAATATCCCCAAAGCAGTTTGGGTTCACACATTTTCCTGTCTCAGCTGCACGGGATTGTTGCTGTTTCATCGCCATGGACTGTAATTAGTAACACCCAGTCCTTCGTGTAGCTAGCAGGGAGTTTAATCTCCACAGTTGTGAAGACAGGCTTTCTTTCTTACCTTTCCTTAAATAATTCACTGCCAGCTGTTTCCTGATCAGTAAAGCCCTTCACTGCCAGCGTTTTTCACTGTTTTTACTGTTTTTTGAAGAGTTACAGAACGTTGCACGCTAGGATGATGTCGAACTATCAAAGCAAAGAGTAGACTCACCTCTTACATCAGGAAGAATCCGCGCGTTTCGAGCGTTATACATTC
This sequence comes from Nothobranchius furzeri, assembly GCF_043380555.1. Classification (NCBI taxonomy): domain Eukaryota; kingdom Metazoa; phylum Chordata; class Actinopteri; order Cyprinodontiformes; family Nothobranchiidae; genus Nothobranchius; species Nothobranchius furzeri. The sequence continues at coordinate 15,398,176 of NC_091759.1, read as the reverse complement.
TTTAATAATCCGTTGTCGAATTGTGAGAAGCTTATTCCGGTTCACGCCTAACTTTTATCTACAGCAGCGGCCCAAAACGATCTGCTAACACATGGGTTTTCTGCTTCCTGATCATGTGACATGTACGCAGATGATGATTGGCTTTAGAGCTGGGACGTTTGTTCTCACGGTGCGGGGGCTCGTTCTGACACCCACACAGTAAAAAAATGAAAATGATGACTTTAGTCGTTAATGGCAGTGAATGAGTTAAGTAATGCTTAGAACCAAAAACATTATTTTTGTCTGCAAGAGGATTAAGATCCCTGGCCAGTCTTCCTGAAGAATCAGCAGAAGTGGTTGGATTTTATCTTCGGGAGGTTTCAAAATCCAAACTGGAACGTGAAGGTGATTTCAGACTGCTTGTTAAAGCATCACCAAAACCGGAGTGAGGTTTCAGAAGGATTACTTCTTCACACCGGCATCAGTTCGATGTTAATCTCTTGATGGAGAGCCAAAGCTGTGAGTACAACCAAAATGCTAACCACTAGCCCGCTAGCTAAATGGTTATTCAAGGTCTGACTGGTAGAAGAAGAAGAAGAAAGCATCATTCCTATAGCGCCTCTCAAGATAAAAATCACGAGGCGCTTCACAAAAACAAAACATGTAAAAATATAAAAAATAATTTAGAAAATGGTTAAAAATATATTTAAATGAGCAAAAATAGACAATTGTGATTAAAAAATGTAAAGAAAGAGAGAGTGACTAGGAAAGAGGGAAATCAGTGGATCCTGAGGAAGGTGGAATAGGTGGGGAGAGCAGAATAAAGAGAGAGAGGTGAAGAAGGTCATACAAAAGCCAGCTTGAACAGGTGAGTCTTCAGCTGCTTTTTAAAGGAGACCACTGAGTCCACTGATCTCAGGCTCAGGGGGAGAGAGGTCCAGAGTCTGGGGGCCACAGCAGCAGATGATCTGTCACCTTTCGTCTTAAGCCTGGTGCGCTGGTTCAGGCCGGGAATCCATTTATGTGTGTCTGTGTGTGTGTTACGACCCCGACAGGACGTGTTAAAATGTGAAGGAGGGGATAACACAAGAAACATGACAGTGGATTTAAAATGGGTTTAATTGTCAAAAGGTATTAAAAACGAGTGAGCAAACAGATGGAGAGCATTATCAGAGCAATGCCTAACAAAACCAAGACTAAATGGTTAACATTTAAAGGATGAATTACCAACATGAAAATCCCTGCTTAAAACTTTAAAAGTTTTATCAGACTAGAAGGAGTTTTTTTTTCTCAAAGTTGATAATAAAAGTCGACATACTACGAAAACACCTAGTGTTTCAAAAACCCAAAGTCGGTAAACTGTTAATCTTAAAACCAAAACCTAACTCAAAAAGATTACGCAGATCTTCTAAATCACACAAAAGTGGTTTAAAACAGACCGTGAGGCCTGAAAAACAGCAGAACCCCCAGACTCCTGCCTCCCAGACTGCTGATGGCACAGCCTTTTTATCCAAGGTGTGGATCATCAGATGGATTCAGCTCAGCTGTGCTCGTCAGTATCCTGGAGGACAGGAGGAGGATGGGCGGAGCCTGAGGTTATCGCCGAGGCCGGGTGATCCTGGCTCTTCAGAGGCCAGGCTGGTGGCCATAACAGTGTGTGTGTGTGTGTGTGTGTGTGTGTGTGTGTGTGTGTGTGCGTAATATGAATCAGCAGCAAGCGTGAATCTCTGTTCTCTGGGTCTGCAGCTGTTGACTCTTGTGGAATTCTGTCACGGCGTGTGGGCGAGGTGAGCGGAGGCAACAGGAACGGTTTAGCAAGGTTTTAACATAAACACGCTGGACGTAGAAACAATGAACCGACAAAACGTACAGAACTGAGAGGGTTTAAATACAAGAGGGCTGGGAGCTTGGGTGATTGGAAAACGAGAGGCAGGTGGGAGCAATTAACAGAGACACATGACTGTCACACCCTGTCCTGGGGAGACAGGACAGGGTGTGACAGTACCCCCCCCCCCCCCCCCCCAAAAGGGCGGATCCGAGACGCCCACAGGAACCCAGAGCAGGGCGGAAGGAGGGGGACCAGGAAGGAGGGCTGGGAGGAACCGAGGGACTGGTGGAGAATAGGCAGGGACCAGTAGAGTCCGGGGGATCGGCGTCTGGGGCAGAGGAGGAGGCGGCGACTGAGTCTGGGGGGGGGGGCGGTTTCTGGGGCAGAGGAGGAGACGGCGACGGGCTCTGAGAGGCTCACGCTTGGCGAGGGCAGGACGGGTGGTGACCGGAGGCAGAGCCGCTGCAGGGGTAGTCTCAGCAGGTAGACGCCGGACGTGGCCTCGTCGACTTCTGGACTGGAGGAGACGTCATCTACTTCTGGCGTCGACTTCTGGACAGGAGGAAGCGTCGGCTGCTGGACTGGAGGAGGCATTGGCTTCTGGACTGGAGGAGGCGTCGACTTCTGGACTGGAGGCGTCGACTTCTGGACTGGAGGCGTCGACTTCTGGACTGGAGGCGCCGACTTCTGGACTGGAGGCGGAGCTGCTGCAGGACGGGCCTCCTCCTTGGCTGGCGCCACTGGACTGGGCGCTGACAACTGGACAGGCTGGCCCAGGGGCGGGGCCTCTTGGACAGGCCGTCCCGGGGGAGGAGCCTCTCAGACAGGCCGGCCCGGGGCGGAGCCTCCCAGACAGGCCGGGCCGAGGGCGGAGCCTCCTGGACGACCGCTGGACCTGGTGCTGACTGGACTGGTGGCGCGGGACCTGGCGCTGACTGGACTGGCGGCGCGGGACCTGGCGCTGACTGGAGTGGTGGCGCGGGACCTGGTGGAGCCGGTAACTGGAAAAGCAGGGAGGATAGATTGTCCAGCTGGAACTCCTGGAGACTGAAGATGTGACGGAGTCGGACCAGCTCAGCTCGGAGACCGGCGAGCTCCGTCTGATGGGCTATAGGCTTGGTCCCTCCGTCTGCAGATGAAGGAGGTGCTGACTGGACCGGAAACAGGGCCGCTGATCTGACTGGGGGCGGGTCCAAGCTGGCGTGCCGAGCCGGGGTAGCGGTGAGCCCGTGGTTCCGTCCTGGGACAGGGGGCGACGGTGGAGCCCGGCACCCTTCCCAACGCCGTGGGCCAACTCCAGAGGAGCACACAGCCAGTCTGGTGCCCACATAGCAGGAGCGGTCTAGCTGCGTCTCCCAGTGTAACCCCCATCTGGCTCCGGGAGGGTGGAGAGGATTGCCGAGGCCGGGGTTCGGCGGCGGCGTCTGCGGCGAGGCAACGCCGGAGGAGGAGAAGCCGGCCGGTGGCTCGGGGTGAGCCATTGAAGCAGATACTCCCAGGGGAGAACCTCCCCGCTGGATCCTTTATGTGGTCGGTTCATTCTGTCACGGCATGTGGGCGAGGTGAGCGGAGGCAAGGATCCAAATGCGGGTGAAGAAGGCAGACAGACAGGAAGGAACAGTTTAGCAAGATTTTAATACAAAACACGCTGGACATAGAAACAATGAACCGACAAAACATACAGAACTGAGAGGGTTTAAATACATGAGGGCTGGGAGCTTGGGTGATTGGAAAACGAGAGGCAGGTGGGAGCAATTAACAAAGACACATGACTGGACAGAATGGGGAGACAGGACAGGGTGCGACAAATTCACACGGAGGGAGGCGGGGTTTGATCTAATCCAAGCATTTTATGGGTAGAAGTAATGGGTCACCAAAACAACTTATATTTCAGAAAAAATGGACATCTCAATAGTGCCAACAGTAATTTTTGATCATTTACTGTGCTTACTGTTTTCTGGAAGATAACATAAAACGATACAACCCCTTTAACCACGGCACTGCTCTCAATTGCTTCATGACTAATAATACTAATGTAAGGGAAAATTCTCATCCAGACATTTGTTATCTTTTGTTCCTCTACAAGGTGAGAATTCACCTATGTGTGAGCCAGTCAAACAGGGTTGATATTAATGACGGCTACTGTACACACAGCGGATTTCTGCAACACAGACGTGGGCATTCCTCTTTCCCAGCTCCCATCTTTCCACCCTCACTAATGAGCTCATTAGAAATTACACACTGAACCAGGCTTCTATGGCAACAGAGTTTAAGTGGAAACATTTACACCCCTTCAGATCTCAAAGCTGATTTTCATTTTGAAAAACAGCTTTGAGATGGTGGATTGGGTGTAGACATCTTCAGCGTTGTAACTAAACTAAGCTGTTATTGGTCCATCGTTCTTCTATGAGGAGATGAAAATGACTAGATGGCAGCACGTTGTACTAAAACAGTAATCATGCCTGACATTTAGTTAAAGTTGTAGTGTAGAATAACAATAAAGATATAAACGTGTGCTGGGCTGTGGGTTTATTGGGATCCTGAAAGGATTATACATCCTTTCTGGCCTAAGCACAAAATCACACCCATGCTTGAGATTATTGTAAAATAAACCTTCTCAGACTATTTTATTTCACTGTGCTTTTCACAATTGAGATTGTTTTGTTGTGAATTTTCCATCAAAAGCTGTTAGTGGAGGGTGTCATCCTTTTGACTGCAAGGCCACAGAGGCAGATCAACGAGTGCTCTTCACAATCTAATCAGGACCAAGAGTGGACTTAATGGTAACCTACGTCATGTTTGGGTCTGCTGACATCTGTGGAACCGATGTGAAAGGGTACCATTTTCTGATCTATGCTACTGCTGTTTGCTTAGATAGAGCGGTGCCATTCGTTGTATTGCTTGCTAATGACAGGTTGAAAATGAGCCTCTGCCCTAGGTGGAGGAGTTTAAGTATGTTGGGGTGTTGTTCACCGGTAAGAGTAGAATGGAGTGAAGGATCGGAGCAGCGTTGATGCGGATGCTGTGGCAATCTGTTGTGAAGAGAAAAGAGGTGAGACGAAAGCTGAAGTAGTCCATTTACTAATCGATCCATGTTCCAGCTTCACCCATGATCTTTGAACGGAGGTGAAAGAATGAGACTGAGTGTATAGAACCTGTTGAGAAGAGCTTCTTCTGTTGAGTGGCTGGACTCATCGTCAGAACTAGGTGTAGGCCTTTCCTTGTTTGGTTGTAAGTCATAAAGTCACGAGAAAAAAATGGGACAATCTGAAAATATTATGTTTCTGTTTTCCCACTCTCCCCCTCTGCATCCAAAGGAGCCAGTAGGGGTTGTAAGGATGACCCCTGGATACCGTCCACAGCATTTCAGGACTTTGCTAAATCATCAGGATGTCACGACTATTTTGGCAGTGAGTGATGTCAAAAGGCATCTATGGACATTAAAGAGACACTATGCAATTTTTTCATATTTAAATAGTTTTCTTCAGCCAATATGGGCAAAAATGGCCCTTAAAGGGGTAAATGAAAGGCCACCTAACTCCTATCCTGTAGTCACAATATTCCATTAGCAACTTCAGATTTGTTGAACTTGGAAAAAATGAAGCTGACATACCTGGTGCGGCAGTCTCTTCCAGCACATTTCTTGCATGGTTTAGATCATGAACACAGCTGATCTGTTTAATTTAGTGATGAACCACTCTTGTAGACACCACTGAAGAATAGGAGACATTTCAGCTGTTAGATTAAAGTGTTAAAAAGTCAAACGCACAGCGAGGAGGTAGGTTTTGCGTTTGGTTCTACTAAACAGACACTAGGGGGTGCTAAAAGCAAACCAAAACTGCCTAGTCTCACATTAATAATTATATAAGAATTTTATTCCCATCAAAGTACAAAGTCATTTAAAACATTAAGCAGACGTCGAGAACGGCTGAGTTACAACCAATCAGCATGAGTCAACCACTAAGTCACACACAGCGGCTCTACCGTTCCATTTCTAAGTACATACCCTAAAGCAAGTACTTGGTTTGTCCCAGAAATGGCCCACAAAGTGGTCCATTTGGGCTGCCCTGGTGAAATGGAGACACGCACATTCATGATGGTATGGTGAAATTACCCAGATGTTCCAACTGTGGAAACAGATCTAAGACTTTGGCTGACCAGTTGATATCATCAATAGATCTATCCCTTCAGTGAAGCCTCTCAACAGGGACATTTTACTTCTCCACTACTTGAACTGGAGATAGAAGCTAGAAGTAACCTGTACAGAAACAGCATTTTAGAGATCAGTGACATTTTCAAGCTTTTAGAAACTGTAATGTTTTTTTTTTCCCACCATGACTCTACAGAACAAAGTGTATCTCTAAGTGGGAACACATAGATAGTGTTGCTGACAAGGCTGGAGCCGTGAGTACATCTTGTCTTTTTTTCTTCAACCCTGATTTATTACTCGTCCAGCCCCAAGTCACACTCCTGTAAATATTGTATCATCACAACAGAGAAAACACAAAAATGCTTGAGCTCAGTAGGACAGACATACACACGACTCTCTGGTCAATGTTCCATCAATCTATCTCCTTTTCACATCTTGAGAAAACATTTTCTGTATGATTTTATTGGCTTGTTTATCACATGATGAACGCAGTAACATTGTAGTTGTAAGACATTGTAAGACACTAAGTGCCTTCAGTCAGAAACCCGTCACGTCCTCACGGACCATTGAGGCACTTCAGAGGCCCATTGGTGCCCTCCTGGCTCTAGTTTATCTCAGATCTGTCCAAAAATTGAAGGTTGTGATGCAACACTGAACAAAACTAAAACAATGAATGTGAAAAAACAAATGTCCATAGAAAAAAGTTATTTGGCAGTAGATTGTTGCCAGATCTTCGTTTCAATAGTTTGATTCTTTGTAGGGGCGTGTTGGATTGTGAGGAAATTTAATAAATTTTCATCTGGAATCACCCTGAATTGGTTTTTACGACACTGTTGTGAAAGGTTCTCCATATGGCTGGGTCAAGTGGAGCATGTGACAATGTTCTTGGTGTTGAGCCACTGTTCACAGTGTATCCCATCTCTTGGCTAATGACTGCTGCAAATCGAAAAAAGAGTGTTTTTCAATATGAAGGCACTTTGCCTGCCTTGGTAAAAAGTACCTGTATGACCTGAAAAGTGGTGTTCAGTGGCCAAAAGAAACACCAGACAATAACTTGGTAGTCAAGGCGCCTTGCTAACGAGGACACTGTGCATCCTTGGTCAAAGAAAACGGTTAAATGGAACTGATTTCCCTAACATGACTGTGGCTGTCCAGAGCCTGCCTTTTGCTTATGCGCTTTGTTTACGTCCCGCCCATCATATTTCAGTATAAATGTATAAAGAGACTTTTACTTTTTAAATTGTGTATACAATGGTTAAACCAAATGTGTAAGCAAGCCATTGAAGCTGAAACTACTAAGCAACTAACCAACCATTAGGGATGTGTATTGGTAAAATTATGGCGATACGATACGTGTCACGATACGGGGCAGACAATACGATATATTGCAATTCAATTCAGTTCAATTCAAGTTTATTTATATATCGCCAAATCACGACAAGAGTCGTCTCAAGGCACTTAACATAATAAACATTCCAATTCAGGTCAGTTCATTAAGACAATCAGAAAAAATGTTTCCTATATAAGGAACCCAGCAAATTGCATCAAGTCACTGACTAGTGTCAGTGACTTTACAGCAATCCTCATACTAAGAAAGCATATAGCGACAGTGGAGAGGAAAACTCCCTTTTAACAGGAAGAAACCTCCAGAGAATCCTGGCTCAGTATAAGCAGCCATCCTCCACACACACACACACACACACACACACACACACACACACACACACACACACACACACACACGCACGCACGCACGCACGCACGCACGCACACACACACACACACACACACACACACAACACACACACACACACACACACACACACACACACACACACACACACACACACACACACACACACACACACACACACACCAAGCAATGTGTCTATGGTTACATTGTGATTGCTCAGTAAATATTCTATTTGGCGAGAGATAAACTTTATTGTATTTATCCTAGTGAATCTATTGTTAAACGGGTAAACTAGTAGTAGCACATCCAACGTCAAGGAAAGCAAAAAGTTATTATCAGAAGAGGGAGAATGTTTAAGTGGTTAGCAGCAGTGTGCTAGACGATGTAGCTTCTTCTGGGGATAAAAACACTTAGAGAAAAAATAAAGTTAACAGCTGAAATAGCAGGAAATAATACAAGTAAAGAGCAGATTGTAGAAGAAAGTAGTAGAGTGTGGAAAGTGGTCAGTGTATCCTCCAGCAGTCTAAGCCTATAGCAGCATAACTACAGAGATAACTCTGGATAACCTATCCTATTTAGATGGAGGCATGTTGGAGGCAGGGCAAGGGAGTGTCTTTACCGACTGTACACTCCACCTCCCTCTACTCCCCCACTTGTCCAGATTTAGGCTAACATCAGCTTTTAACCATAGGCCCTATCAAATAAAAATGTTTTAAGCCTATTCTTAAAAGTAGACAAGGTGTCTGCCTCACGGACTAAAGCTGGGAGCTGGTTCCACAGGAGAGGAGCCTGATAACTAAAAGATCTGCCTCCCATCCTAAGTTTAGATATTCTGGGAACCACCAGTAGACCTGTAGTCTGAGAGCGAAGTGCTCGGTTAGGAACGTATGGAACAATCAGATCACTGATGTATGATGGAGATTGATTATTAAGAGCTTTATATGTGAGAAGAAGGATCTTAAAATCTTTTCTGAATTTAACAGGTAGCCAATGTAGGGAAGCTAAGACAGGAGAGATATGATCTCTCTTTTTAATTCTCATCAGAACTCTAGCTGCAGCATTTTGGACAAGCTGAAGACTTTTAACTACATTCTGTGGACTTCCTGAAAGTAATGAATTACAGTAATCCAGTCTTGATGTAATAAATGCATGAACTAGTTTTTCAGCATCACTCCTGGAAAGGATGCTTCTAATCTTAGCAATTTCCGAAGGTGGAAAAAGGAAATCCTACAAACTTGTGAAACCTGGGATTTGAATGACATGTCCTGGTCAAAGATAACACCAAGGTTCCTTACTTTGTTCTCTGAGACTAATTTAATACCATTCAGGTCAGGTGATTGACTAAGCAATTTCCTTTTCTGAATTTCTGGTCAAAAGATGAGAACTTCCGTCTTGTCTTGATTTAAAAGCAAAAAGTTTAGAGTCATCCAATTTTTTATGTCCTCAAGACAAGCCTGTAATCTACCCAACCGATTAGGTTCATCAGGGTTAATGGATAAATATATCTGAGTATCGTCAGCATAACAGTGGAAGTTCATCCCATGCTGTCTAATGATTTTACCAATTGGGAGCATATATATAGTAAAAGAAATGGCCCAAGCACTGAACCCTGTGGTACGCCACAAGTAACCCTGGAGTATGAAGAAGATTTGTCATGTACATTTACAAAATGAAATCTGTCAGACAGGTAGGATTTAAACCAGCCTAACGCTGTTCTTTGATCCCTACAACATGTTCAAGTCTTTCTAAAAGAACATTGTGATCAACTGTGTCAAAGGCAGCACTGAGATCTAACAAGACTAGAACAGACACAAGATTCTTATCTGAGGCCATGAGAATACAATTTGTAACTCTTACTAATGCAGTTTCAGTGCTGTGATACTCTCTAAAACCAGACTGAAATTTCTCAAACAGAGCATTAGTGTTTAAATGCTCACATACTTGGATGGCCACTATTTTCTCCAGGACTTTGGATAAAAATGGAAGGTTAGATATTGGTCTATAATTCATTGGTTCATCTGGATCCAGAAAAGGCTTCTTAAGTGAAGGTTTGATTACAGCAACCTTAAAATCCTGTGGTACATATTCATTTACTAAGGATAGATTGATTATATATAGAATGGGGGCAGTAACCAAATGAAATGCTTCTTTAAATAATTTGGTTGGGATTGGAACTAAAATGCAAGTGGAAGGTTTAGATGAAGCTAATATTTTTGATAACTCTGAAAGCTCAACTGGATCAAAATGGTTCAAGCACAGACAGGGGCATAGCATCAAATTCTGGGCCCTAGGTACAAGTCTTCTAGGTTGGCCCCCATGCTCAATTGTTTAATATCTCTCTTACACATTTTTTGTCATGCTATAAGACAAGATAATAAATATAATCTTAGTTTAACCTCTATATTGAGCAAATACAAATGCCAGCATAATAAAAGTGAAATGCCCAGACTTCACATATAATTATTTTTATTTGCCAACAATGTGTTCAAACAAAAATCCTGGAATTTATTTTCCAGTAAATGCCCACTGATGGGTCTTCATGTTAGCAAAATCACTTATGATACCTTTAAAGTCCAATCCTTTGGCTAATTGGCTTTCAATAGATCATGAATTAGGTCACCAAAATATAACCTAACATGTCCTTTCAGATAAATCTGGTGCTAATGATTGCTTGTAAATTGAATAACTTAATTGTATAGTGAGCTCACCTTGTCTCATCTCCTCAGTGCTTTCTGGAGACAATGAGGGCCCTGCTGCTGCTACTGCGTCTAAAGGGCCATGTGGTTTATGATGTTAAGCTTTGCTAATACTGATATATATATTGATATATTAAATACATGTATATTGATATATTAAATACATATGACATGAAATAAACCAGGTTCTCTCTGTGAATGTAATGTACTCTAAATTTTATAATCCCTGCATTATCAGCCAAATTATAAGATTGTCCGTTTTCAAGATCAAATATAAAGAAATTTAAAATAGGCTTAAAATATCTAACCAAGTCAATAACAATCCTCTAACACCAGTGTCATCATTCTATACGAAAAACAGTGGCAGCTTCACATTCCTGAGATTACCACCAATCCATCGATACCAAGTTTGTCCTGGTCCATGACTGGGAAGGAGCTGAAATATCCACACAGAGTGAACCTGTTTTTACTGCAATGTCCGCAAATTAATTGGCGGCGGCCGCCCGTGATAATAATTCTGATTAATATATATATATATAAATTAATTAGTGTTTTCACTGATAACACTAATTAATTTATATTTGATCTTGATGGTGAAACTAAAGGCGTTTAACACTGAACACCTAACATGAATGCAGCTTCTTAGAGCTAGCTAATATCAGCTAAAACTGTGTTCTGCTGCTGCTGGCTGCTGCTCACCTTCCTTCTTGAAAAACCTAGTCAATACTTGCTTCTGTTCAATTAACTTTTTCTCCTTCTTTTCTTTTCTGGAAGCCAGATTTCCCTTTCTTGGGAAAAAGACATGACTGACTCTCCTGCCTCCAGCTCTGGCTGTCGGCATCTGCGATGTCTCATTAGCTGTACATGCGGCTATGCAGTGCAGCCCCTGGCCACAGGTGTGGACTAAACCACTTTGCACATTTTTAAGGGGTGATAGATGCCTCAGAGATTATTCAGTTATTATTTTTAAGGTGAAATTCTGTTTCTTAACCTCTTTATCCAGGTAAAGGGAAGTTTATTAAGACATTAAGTAAGTTGGGGGGAAAAACAACAACAATAAAACATTTTTATTCAAAGCTGTCTCAGGGCCCCTCCCTGCAGTGGGCCCTGGGTAAACGGTACCCTTCCCCCCCCCAGTCCGACGCCCCTGAGCACAGATGAGGTTCTAAAGTCACCTCTGATGCTGCCTCACTTACTGAGGAAGAAGAAATCACATTAGGGAGGATGCTAAAGATTTTGTTTCTAACATAATTAATTTTACTTGTGAAAAATCCCATGAAGTCTTTGCTGCTGAGGGCTAAGGGAATAGATGGTTCAGAGCTATGATTCTGTGTCAGTTTGGCAACTGTACTGAAAAGAAATTTAGGATTATTCTTATTCTCCTCAATTAACGATGAGAAATAAGCAGTTCTAGTTTGTCAAAGCTTATTTTTATAAAGCACAAGACTATTTTCCAGGATAGGTAGGCCTCCTCATGGTGCGTAGAGCGCCATGTTCTCTCAAATTTCCTAGAGTTTTGTTTTAAAGCTCGTAAATGAGAATTAAACCAGGGAGCCAACTTCCTGTCCCTGATTACCTTCTTTTTTAAAGGGGCAACATCATCTAATGCCACACGTAAAGAGGAATTAACATGATGAACTAAGGCATCAATTTGTGAGGGTCTAGAACTGAAAATGTTGCCCTTTGCTATGTTCCTCTGAGATGCTGAGGACAGTAAAGATGGAACAGTTGATTTAAAAGATGCAACAGCGTTGCCAGATAGAGACCGACTATAGTGAAATTTACTTTCATGTCTTGAGAACTCAGTTATAAAAAACTCAAAGGTTATCAGAAAGTGGTCCGAGAGGACTGGATTATGTGGAAAGATCGTTATTTCCTCACACTCTATGCCATAAGTCAGCACAAGGTCCAATGTATGATGGCAGGAGTGGGTGGAGCTATGTATTCTTTGAGTAAAACCAACTGAGTCTAAGATATTACTAAAGTCTACATTGAGGCTATCATTTTCAATGTCCACATGAATGTTAAAATCCCCCACTATAATGACCTTATCAGTATTTAGCACCAAATCAGATAAAAAAAATCAGAGATCTGATCCAAATACTCAGAGTAAGGGCCTGGTGGACGATATAAAACTACAAACAAGAGTGGTTTTACAGTTTTGCAATCTGGATTAGGAAAACTATGAATAAGATGTTCGAACGAACTGTAGCTATTAATCTGTAAGGGATTGATTAAAAAGTCCAAATGAAAAATGGTTGCTACTCCTCCTCCTCGCCCTGTACTTCAAGCAATACGATGATTTAAATAATTAAAAGGAGTCGACTCGTTTAAACTAACATAGTCCTGTTGCTGCAGCCAGGATTCTGTTAGAGAGAGCAGAGAAATCTGATTATCACAAATCAAGTCATTAACTAACAAAGTCTTAGAAAAAATAGACCTAATGTTCAATAACCCACATTTAATTTTTCTAGTTTTCTGCTCAGTTGAATTTGTTCTAATATTTATGAGATTTCCATCAATATTAAGCCTGATATTCACTCAGATGATATTAACGATATTTTAGACTGAATTTATTGCAGAAAATTTCAATTAATAGTCCAAACTGATACTTGAAAATGTTTCAAATGAGGTATCTGAACTATAACAGGGATTTACATTTCAATTGTAGAAACATAGCTCATTGCACACTGCTTTCAACTAGTGGTCGGCGTTTGAATATCACAAAAATAAAAGAAAATTAAAAAATGTTTGCATGTAAATTTTTCCAAATATTCGATACAGAGCTTTTGAATACCAATGTAATTTTGCAGGAAAAAATATCATCATATATTGCTATATCGATATTTTCAATGCTGCAATATCGATATTTTTGATACATGGCTTTTGAATATCAATATAATATCGCTGGAAAAATATCACGATATGTTGCCATATTGATATTGTCACGCGTGAAGTGGAGGCAAGGATCCAAGCGTGGGTGAAAAGGCAGGCAGGCAGGCAGACAGACAGGCAGGAACGGTTTACAAATGTTTTAATATAAAAACACGCTGGACAACTGAAACAATTAACCGACAAAAGACACAGAACTGAGAGGGTTTAAATACATGAGGGCTGGGAGCTTGGGTGATTGGAAAACGAGAGGCAGGTGGGAGCAATTAACAGAGACACATGACTGAACAGAATGGGGAGACAGGACAGGGTGTGACAGATATTTTCTTACATCCCTACCAACCATAGATCTGCTTTGGATCTAAAAAAACATTTTAGATATTAGCCCGATTAATATTGTTTTTAGTACTGTTAATTAAGTTTTTCTATATTGTTTTTGTTAGTGTATAGGAAATCCCAACCAGGGACAGAAGTTGTAAATCAGTGCTAGCTATATTCTCTGAATGCGTCGCATCAGCTACATTCTGTACTGTGCTGGACAGCAATGTCCCTGTCAAGTACAATTTGAATGAATGATAGCTGTTCTTGATAGTAATAGTTGACTTACATTTAAACTGGAACTGTGGTCCCAAAGTAGCTGCTGCCTGCTCCTGATCTGCCATCCTTACTGAAAATACTGCGCTGTATTCTAGATAATCTTCGACTGATGCAAGGCAACAAGCCACCTCTCATGTATCTTTGGTCAGTTAGCTAAACGGCAGACAAAAAGAGGACAGTTTCCTGGACACTGAGACACACTCAAGGAGACCACAGGAACCAGCAGGTTAGGAAAATGGAATTTGTTTTCAACATTCAGAATTTCAAGAAAGTGGCCTAAAGAGCAGTGAAGGATGGCCAATTTGACAAATTCAAAATTAGGAAAATAAATTGTAACCAGACGTCATAAATACATACAACAGTTTCTATTCTTTCTTTTTTTAACCATGTCCTGTCTGGCTGTGAAGCAAACAGAATTGATGTCTGAATGCTGGTAACAAGCCTTACAGATTTACTCTCAGGTGGAGCATCAAAGCGTCTGCTTTTAATGTCACGCCTGATACTTGTTGGGGTTATTAGGAGCGAACAATTCGTAAGCTTTAACTTACTTTTGGATTCTTCAATAAATTCTGTAAATATGGAACTATTTACTGATTTATTAATTAATTAAGATATTCTTAGATATCTTCGGGGCACCACCCTTTAATTAGAAAGGGAAATGAATCCAAAACTCTCATCAGTCTTTCTTGAAGTTCGTAGAATCCTCGGAGCAGAGACTTCTCTTCGACACAACAAAGCTACTGGACACAAAAATCTGAATTTTATAACATTTAATTAACAATTTGTCAAATGAATAAGCAGTGGAATAGATGAATAATAACCGTGTGATATGATTGAAGATGGATGTGTTTGCATGTGATGGAGGATGTATGAATGGGGTCCTTTGTTCTCACAAAGGAGTAGTGTGTGTGTGTGTGCGCGTTCGTTCGTTTCTGTGTGTGTGTGCCTGCATGCATGCATGTGTGTGTGTGTGTGTGTGTGTGTGTGTGTGCGTGTGTATGGATTCAAAATGGAGTCTTGAATACAAGATGGCTGACCCCTTTGTCTGGCTAAAGTGTGGGTGGCAACTTGCACTTTAACTTCCAAAGCACTTAGAATCAGTAGTAACTTAACCTTAAATCACTCAAAACATTTCAAAAGATCATGAAACAACACAAAAGATTAATCACAAATTAATATCTTTTAGTTTCAGCCTGGCCATGACAGAAACCATTTTAAGATACCAAACAATGATCAATAAGCAGTTTATTCTTTCAAAATGACCCGACGGACGTGTTTGGGACGAAAGAGGAAAACACGAAGCTACTTTTTAAGCAATAGCGCGGTTTTATTGCTTATTCTGGACTATAGAGTTAACGGAAGAAGAAGGAGAGAGAGAAAGAGATGAGTTGCTGATCACCAGAAGAGCGAGGCGTCCCTCCCTCTTTGATTTGACGGTTCTCCGTGTTTCTCCGCAGCTTTCGGCGTCGTCCGTCGGTTTGATGCTTTCTCCGTTGTTTGGCGTTCACGAGTGTTTCTCCACGGGCTCCGCAGTTCTGTGTCCTCAAACATCAGCTGGAGGGGAGCAGAAACGAGCAGATCTGATGGGCTTGCAGTTTAGTTTCCAGCAGTTCCGTGGGCTCAACTTGGCACTTAGAGCTTCCGCGTGCTCAAGTTGTCGGAGCGTTGACAAGCGTGTCCTTACCGCCAGGTATCCTGGGCAAAAGAACGAGGATTCTTTGTCTCTGCTGAAGATTTATGGTCTTAGTTCGCGGGAAAAGCTCCACGGCTTCCCGCACATGCGCAGAACGTGTTTCTGGTACTAGGCGGTGACATCATCCCAATGCTTCCGTGTGCAAAGCATCATGGGAAATGAAGTTTCTTGGCGCTGATGTGATTATTTGCTTTTCAGAGCAATTTAAGCACAGTCATTTTGGAGAAAATCACTGCATAGTAATTTCCTCATGAGGTCAGACCCTCAACATACTTAAAACTTTATTGTTATTGTTTTTTAATGCTTTGTAATTCCGACCAGACACGGAGTCAGAGGTGAAAGAGAAAGTAAAAGACAAAAGGTGGGGAGAGAAGGGGGAAGGGGTGGGGGGGTTCCACAAAATAAACAATAATTAACAAGAGTCTGCTTCTAGACCTGCAGAAAGACAAGAAACAAAAGCAAAAAAAAAGTGGGGGGGACACACAACAACAATACAACACGATCAAGCTATCACTGCGTCAACTTGATGAAGAAATATACAATCAACATTGTTTAACTGAACAATCACACGATAATAAATCACAGTGCATTAAGTGCCCACCATAGCCTTAAGACATGTGTTGAACGTGCCCAAGCCCATACTTTTGAGAGCACCATGTGAGCACCTGTGTGTGTACACACGCTTGTTTATGTAAGGTTTCTCTATAGGAGCGTCCAATAGAGAGTGTGAGGGGCCACAGAGCCGCCCCCCAAATATGCGCAGGAGATGGGGGGAGCTCCAAGTCCCAGAGATCCGGGCGCTGCCCCAGAACACAGGAACCCCAAGGAAACTGCAACCAGAAAGGCCCCCGCCCCCTCGCCCCGCACAGAGGATCGCCCCGGGGGTCCACAACCAGCAGCCGGCAGAGTCCCGGGAGATATCAGCGGCAAGCCTACAGGCCCGCCCGCAGCCTCTCACCCCTAGCCGGCCGAGCCCGGGACCCAGCGACCCGGGACCCAGGGGCGACCACCCCCGCCGGGGACCCAGCAGAGCCCAAGGACCCAGACCCCACCAGGCAGCCGCCGGGATTGATCAGGCAGACGCCAAAAATCTTAAACCCCACCAGGCAGCCGCCGGGATTGATCAGGCAGACGCCAAAAATCTTAAATCTCTGTCCTCTGTCTTTGGTCTTCTGAAGCGTTTTTAAGCTAATTCGTGGAGGTTTATCCTGCCAAAGGAATTTGGTAATCAGAGGTGGAAAGAGTACTAAAATTTCCTACTTAAGTACGAGTACCAATACTTTGATAATTTTTTACTCAATTACAAGAAAAAGTACTTGCCTAAATTTTTACTCAAGTAAAAGTAAAAAGTATCATAAACAAAATGTACTCAAAATAAAAGTTACTTAGTTACATTTTTGTCAGCGTAAGGATGGCTACATCTAAGTAGTGCTAAATCACAATGCCAGTTCACAATTTGCTCGTGTGCGCACACACACACACACACACACACACACACACACACACACACACACACACACACACACACACACACACACACACACACACACGTGCACACACACACACACACACACACACACACACACACACACACACACACGCGCACACACACACACACACACACACACACACACACACGCGCGCGCACACACCCACACACACACACACACACACACGCAAACATGCACAGCTGGAAGGAGGGATTTCTATCCAATCAGTGAGAACAGGACGTGCACATTGATTGGACGAGGTTTTTCTTGTATGTTTCAATTGTGGTTAAAATTATTCTTTATTTTGAGAAAAAAATAATTTTTTAAGATGCCATCAGCATGTGAGGTATCTCAATGTTCTCATGACAAAACTCTAACATGAGACTGTGCTCTAACCTTTCACATCATATAACAAGCCTAATGCAGTCAAACATTTCAGATGGACCGTATGACAGCTGCTAACGTTGGCCCTGCCCTACTTTACCTCTACATTACAGTTCCTGTATCCATGTCCATCCTAGAGCTCCTCTCTGACCTTCATGCTTATTTAAAGCAGCTGATTTTTAAAGTTAGCAGAGTTCATCCTTGGTAGTGGGTTCACTCACTCATTTAACCCTTCACCACTTAAACCAGTTTGTTCATTCCAGTCCTCCTAAATAATCCTCCAATCATCCAACTGGAATCCTTAAGGGTCCCGTAACGTCCATCCTGTCAGAACAGGCCTTGGGAGCCCAGGTGTTACTAGAACTAATGGTGTCTCCTCACCAGCGTGAGCCAGTCTGTGAAGGTTGGTCTCCAAACATGAACTTTGAATGTATGCATTTATCTCCTCTTGTAACACTTTAACATGTTTTAAAAGGCTTGCATCATGAAAAGTTACACCTCCCAGACCAAAGATAAGATTAAACATTATCATAAACACTGCAGAGACGTCATTATTTATGAAATATGTTATTTTCCTGAGCCATTACTGCAGCCAAGATATATGATGCATGGATTTGATGAAACCACGCTGTCTCATGCAGTCCTATATGTGTAACACACACACACACACACACACACACACACACACAGACACACACACACACACACACACACACACACACACACACACACACACACACACACACACGCGCACACTGCAGCATGCACACACTGCAGCATGTTAGAATCTTTTGAATGACTAATTTAACTACACTGAACTGCTTTAGTAATAATTTAATCTCTTATTCTGGAGTAAAATAAAGAAACAAGCTAAATCATCACATATCTGTGGCATCAAGGAGCATCTTGAGTTCAAACACAGGGATGGAGCACAATGTTTACACCTGAACAGTATCAGGATGTTTTAACTCACGGAGGCCTGCAGGTCTTCTGTTTTATGAGCAGAGCGCTGTGAATCCGCTTGTTATGAGCGCTAAATGTTATTTTGCTGCTTCCGTGCGGAGCGGTAGAGAAACACATTTCAAACACGGAACCGAGTCCGGCTACCAAACCGAGCAGAATTCTGATGACGTCACACCGGTACGTGAAGGTGCGGGTTCCAACCCACAGGAGGTAAACAGCGAGTTGAGGAACTGAACCAATGTCTTTGAGCAAAGGTGTACCTCCCCCCCCACGGTTTAGACACGCCGCTCATGCAGGTGTCTCTTTCCGTTCCGACGCTGCTACACATAATATTATTAATTTATTAAGCCTATAATTTATTTTTACTCAGTTAAGGTTGGTTTATGCTTGACGCGTCCGCGAGGTCCGCACAGCTCCGCGCGGAAAAGTTGCGTCATTTTGCGTCATTTTAACAACCACGCCCCTCCACCGCGTCTCCGCACGGCCCAAGATTTCCGCAATGCGCACCTCGGAAAATTTCTAACCACGCGGATGGACGGACGCGGAAAAATATGGCGGACCGGCAAGAACTAGTATGGCAGAGGTTCGTAAATACAGACATTTGTATGATTCAGCGCTCAGAGATCACCGTGATCAACATGTAGTTAATAATTCTTGGAGAGAAATAGCTCGCAATGTCGGAAAAGACGAGGACGTTTTTAAAAATGCTGAAATGTAAACAGTAGTTTCTACTTCTACTATGGTGTAGTGTTGGATGCATGCTATAGAGCTCCATGCTGCCCCGTTCAGTTTGGGAGAATATTGGCTCACCGCAGAGACGAGCCACACGAACCATAAACGCTGCGAGTTGTGAAGCGCGTTCCATCCGCGAGCCGCATCACTGCGCGGAAAGTAAATGCGTCAAGCATAAACCACGCTTAACGGATATGATTTAAAATGTAGCAAATTACAATTCTTTTTTTAAAAACCTACTCAAGTAAAAGTAAAAGTACAGCTTTTAAAAACGACTTAAAAAGTATAAATATACAAAAAAGCTACTCAATTACAGTAACGTGAGTAAATGTAATTTGTTACTTTCCACCTCTGTTGGTAATTGAGGAGTCCAGAGATCTAAACCAGTCAGCTGGTGGTTTGTTTGGGATAATTGAAAATAAGTAATTTATTTTGGGTAAAACCATCATTTTAATTGTAGCAACTCTCCCCATGAGTGATATTGGTAAGGATTTCCATCTTGCAAGAACATCATCCACTGTCTTTAAAAGTGGGTTGTAGTTTAGTTTGGTTAGATCTGCTAACTTGGGAGAGACATTAATTCCCAGGTATGTGATATTCCCTGACTCCAATTGTGTATTAAGCAAATTGACAAAAGAGAAATTAATTGGTAGAACTGTGGATTTTAACCAGTTTATAGAGTAATCTGAAACTCTTGAAAAATAGTTTATCAGTTCTATTGAATGAGAGAGAGGATTGAGATTTCCGGAGAAAGAGTAAAACATCATCTGCATAAAGACTGATCTTTGTCACGTTGAGGTGTAGGAGTTGGTGGACCATGTGTGGTGGAGCTGACCAGGAGGCAGGAATGCAGGCACGGATAAAGTAAAAATGGGTTTAATGACAGGATACGGCAGCAACAATGAACACGACAAACAACAATGATCCGACAAATGACTGATACAAGAAGGGAGGTATAAATACACAGGGGAAAATCAGGAACACATGGGCAGGTTAACAATGGGCAGGTGAGACAAATAAAAATTAATCAGGAGGCAGGGGAGAGTCAGTCAGGGAGGCAGGAGCAGATTGTGACAATCTTATGTTCTATTTTCTTACACTTTATCCCTTTAATACCTGTTGTTTTCCTAATTGCTGCTGCTAGTGGTTCAATAAAGATAAAAAACAGTGAGGGGGAGAGTGGGCATCCCTGCCTGGTCCCCCTCTGAACACAGAAGCTAGCTGATATTTGGTCGTTCGTCCTGACACCTGCAGTTGGTGAACTGTATAATGTTTGTAGCCAGTTTATGAAGAAGTTCCCCAAACCAAATTTATGTAAAGTTGCAAATAAGAACTTCCAGTTAACTCTATCAAAAGCCTTTTCTGCATCTAGAGATAATAGTTTCTATGTTTCTACTGTAAGAGAAATCTACCAAATTAAGTAATCTACGTGAGCTTGTGGATGACTGTCTACCCTTGATGAAACCAGTTTGGTCAGGGTGTATTATGAAGGGGGTTACCTTCTCTAATCTTTTTGCCAGGGCTTTACAAATTATTTTGAGATCAACATTAATAAGAGAAATTGGGCGATAGCTGGTAGGAAATGCAGGGTCTTTGCCTGGTTTTAACAAGAGACTAATATTGGCTGAGTTCATGTGTGGCTGTAATCTGCCGCTCTCTTCGATTTCCCTCACCATTCTGAAAAATGTTGGAGCCAGAATGATCCAGAATTCTTTGTAGAACTCTGCTGGTAACCCGTCTGGACCTGGAGCTTTCCTATTAGTCATGGATTTAAGGGCTTCCTGGAGCTCCGCTGATGTTAGTGGCGAGTCCAGGACTGTAACTTGGCTGTCTGATAATTTAGGAAGTGTTGTCCTGTCAAGGAACTCATTGATCTCATTATCTGATGGGTTTATCTGTGGTGAGTACAAAGTTTGGTAAAAGTCTCTGAAAGTGTTGTTTATGCTTTCAGGGTCATAAACTATATTCCCGGTTGAGTCTTTAACAGCAGATATGGTAGTTTTCTCTTTATTTATTTTTAAATGGCTAGCTAAAAATTTACCTTATTTATTACTATGTTCAAAGTTTTCTATTCATAGTCTTTGTGCTAAAAATTGTGTCTTTTTGTCAATAATTCCAAGAAGTTCTAATTTAGCTTTACGTAATTTGCTCAGTAACTCTTCTTCTGTGGATGCCTCTAAAGACTTAATGATTTCTTCTAACTCCTGAATACGTTTGTTTTCAGTTTTTTTCTTATGTGATGAGAAAGAGATTATTTTACCTCTCATCACTGCCTTTCCTGCCTCCCAGAGAATAGATGCTGATGTTCCAGGCAGGTCATTATGTTCTAAATATAAAGCCCACTCCTTTTTAAAAAATTCTATAAAACCTTCGTCTTTGAGCAGTGATGTATTAAACCTTCAGTTTTTGCTTGGTGGGATTGTCTTCTAGTTTACCAGAGTTACCCCAAAATTCTACTATCTCCGCTCCGCTCCGCCCCTGCCCTCCACTGCCGCTCGCTTCCAAACTCAAATTATACTGTTCCCGCTCTACAACGGCTCCGCTCCGGTGCGGAGACCTGAGGTGCACAAACAGGCATGCGCGGGATTTTCGAGATCTTGCGATACAGTCCGAGCAATAAACGTGGAAGTTAGATCCAAACACCCATTGTGTGGGAGAAGCATCGAAATGAACTGTTTAATCTGCCCATCATTTGTGTTGAGAGATCAGCAGTGTTTGGATCAACAAAGTGTGACTACTTTGATAGTGGAAACTGTATTTATGGCTTATTTTTGTGCATTTAAAGTTCAACCGCCATTGATAGTTGTTAAAAGTTGTTAAACCTGTGCATATGAAACAAAAAATGCTTTTTATCGATTTATTGTGAAATAACGGAAGTTGTGCTTGCTCCTTTTCCTGTTGGGCGGTTGTGCTTTCTGTCCATTGACTGCGGAGGTGCTCCGGCGTCCGGCAAAAATAGAATCGATCCTATTTTTGCCAGATGGCGGAACGGTGGGTGGCGCACTGCGCCGCATGACCACAGTAGTGGAACAGCTCTGATTGACTACAATAGGACCGTTTTTGCTGCAGAGTTAATGCCGGAGCGGAGCGGAGATAGTGGAATTTTGGGGTTAAAGAAACCGGAGCATGGTCGTTGGGGTGTATCTCACTGTCTGAAATGTCAGCCAACCATGAACTGCTGACTAGAAAATAATCCACAGAGGCGGTTTTACCATTAGGCATAGGTAGGAGGCCGTCTGGGGCCCCCTAGTGGTGGGGGGCCTCCTAGCCCTGACCGCCGGCACCCCTCTGTTAATGTCACAATACTCTTATTACCAACCTGTGGCCGCAGGCGGGATTGGACATGTTTCTCATTACCATAATTACTGAACCATTCAAGATATCATTAAAATTCTAAAAGTGCTGAAAAGATTAAAAATGGAGCTTTTCGTGCATATACAATACATTACGGTAGCCACCGAGATTCCCTGTCTTGAGCGCAACAATTCACAACACAGATTCAGAGACGTGCCGAGTTTGTCATCCAAAATGCTCCGTTTTATAACTTTTGAATGGCTGACCAGATTCAAATAATTCCAACGGTTCCTAAAAGTACATAAAAGCCGCTTTCCAACGATCTATAGCATGAAGCAATCAGATTTATGGAAAATATCGCTACGAGGGGAAATCCTGCTGTACAGCCTGATTGAAACTGAGTGCAGCGCCTCGATGAAAGCGGATAACTGAACGGGGAAGCTAATCAGCATAAAAACCAGCATGAAATTGTGGAAATGCCTCAAAGAAAATCAACACGATCTATTAGGTGTCCCAGAAGGCTTATATTTGAAGACAGTGACCACGAAGAAGGACAGATCTCCAGTGAACCAGGGTATGAATGTTTGTTCAGTCTTTATTTTTTATTTTTTTATTTGAACAACCCTCAACTATTTGCTAATTGTAAGATTCAGCTTCATTCCAGCATCATTTATCTTTTTATAATAAATAATTATTTTTGCTAAAACAAAAGTTTTTGGTATAGCAGTGCACAGTGTGCAAGAGAAGCCGCCCATGGCAGTGTGAGGTGTGCAGGATTCTGCCTGCAGCTGGAGAGAAACTGCTTCAAGGTCTACCACATCAAATAAAAATGTCTGAAAGTTTACAAAAATAAATGGTCTTAAAAACTGCTAAAAATGATACCAAGGTTCACACTTTTTTAAGAATAGATGCATTACAGATCAAAGTTTAAATTGTTCATTCCAAATTGTTTACCCAAGTCATTTTGAAGTTCCTGTTCAGTAATAAATGTAAAAAATTCAAATCCGTTTTTTGCTTTTTTCACTTTTAAGCTGATTTTTTAAAGGCTTTAATAGAAATAAATTCTAAATACAAACCATACACTGAAAGCCGAGGTTGTTCTGAAAAAAGGAGAAGAGTTACACACACTTTGCGCTTTTTATTACAATTTTACAGCCATAAGATTAAAACAATACCAGGGGGCTCTGTTATAATTATGGTCATAAGAGGGTTATTAAGATGGCGATGCACAAACAGGAAGTGATTGGTAGTCATTCCACTCCAATCCAGTTGGTGGCGGTAATGCGCTAAATAGTTGTTTGCCAAGTGCCATAAGACCACAAATAAGAATAAGAAGAGAGGCGGGAGCGTTCGCAACAAACTCAAAGCGATAGTCAAAACATGAAGCACAAAATTGAATTATCCTAGTGGCTCCAATAAGAGAAAGAAGCATCATGCTTCATAAAAGCTTTTATCTTCACTTCTGAAAGTGACGTTGTTTTTCGATGTAAACATCAACAGGAAGCAGAAAGGAAAGACAATGGAAAATGTTTAAAGGGAGGAAAACATAGACCAAAATGGAAAATAGAAAAAAAATAACTAAGGCTAAAGCGCAGGTGCACTGACAGGAAAAAGAAAGCAGAGCAAATATTGAAAGTGCTCAAAGGGAGGGAAATACAGGAAAAAAAGAGGAGGACTAATAAAAAGGGAAAATAACTCATGTCAGAAGAGGGGAGAGTGTCACAAATCCAGTTAAAGGCAAGATTGTCGAAAATTTAGTGTAAGGGGCCCCATGTCTGTGTTCGCCTTGGGCCCCCAAATTGCTAAATCCACCCCTGATAATCCAAACGTGAATGAGAGTGATGGACGTGTGAAAAAAAAATTCTCTACGGTTAGGATGAAGAGATCACCATGCATCACAAAGCCCATAATCACTCATGTACTGTTTAACTATAATAGTGGATTGCCAATTGTGCTGAGTCCCAGCTGTACTGAGCCAGTCTGTTAAGGAATTCATCCAAAAATTAAAATCACCTCCAAGTATAAGTGGACAGTCCAAGTGTTCGGAGAGTACAGAGAAAAAATTATGAAAGAATGGAGGGTCATCAATATTTGGACAGTATATGCTGACAATACATAAGCTTTGGTTCTGTACAGATATTTTTAACATTATAAATCTACCCTCTGGATCAGAGACTGTGTTCAGTACTGTGAAATTGATGTTTTTGTGTATTAAAATAGTTACACCTCTTTGCCTAGAGTTATAGCAGGCAGAGAACATGCTGGGAAACTCAGGTGTTTTAAGTTCATCTGTGGATGTGGCAGATCTATGAGTCTCTTGTAATAATATTACGTCTGCTTGCACTCTCTTTAACTGATCAAAAGTCTTTAACCTTTTCTCTCTGGAGCCAAGCTCCATGTACGTTCCATGAGACAAACCTTAGTGCACCCATAGATGTGTGTGTGAGTAGCTAAAATATGATGCCTTCATGTGAATAAGATGGAAAAAGTATATAAATGTATAAAATAGTATGTTAATAAATAACAGAAAAGTAAATAATAACAACAACAACAACAACAGTAATAATAATAATACAGATCCAACAGTCATGGACGTAATTTTCGCTTTAGAAGTGTGTGTGTGGGGGGGTGGTGGGGGTAGGGGGGTGGAATCTTTACAGTATGTTCTAATGGGAAACAGGCTTCAACACAAACGGTTGTTTTCTGCTTGGTCCTAGAGCTCTACCAGTGTCAATTAAGTATAGCGTAAAATTGTTTTTGGATGATAAAAAGTGCAGGGGTCAAAACTTGACTTTGGAAAAAGTGTGTGTGTGTGTGTGTGAGGGGGGGGGCATGTCTCCCCCCCCCCCCCCCCCAAAAAAAAAAAATTACGCCCATGTCAACAGTGTTTGTGGTTGTATTATTTGACGCATAAATTATGATATTGTGCTGTGGATTTTATATATATATATATATATATATATATATATATATATATATATATATATATATATTTGTGTGTGTGTGTGTGTGTGTGTGTGTGTGTGTGTGCCGAGTCTGACGCAGTGTTGGAAAGTTGTGTGGTTGTGCCATACAGATGTAAAGGTGCAGAAGCAGGTAAAGAGGAAAGGAAAGTACAGATACAGGTTAAAAAAGAAGAAAGAACTTAAAAGAAAAGGTGGTAGGGGTGTGAGGTGGTGATGAACAGGTGATCTTATCATCTAGAAAACGGATTTAGCAGCGGTTTAATCCTGACGTGATCAAACCCAGTGAATCCTGATAAGAATAATAAATGTCTGACCTGATGTTGGGCTAATACAGCCAGTCAGTCACTCCTCGCTCCTTGTAAAGTTTATTGTCCACATAAAGCTTATCCACCGAGATGACAGCTCTCTTCCCATCCTGGATAAACTTTTTGCGCAGCGGAAAGAGGACTCGGCGCCGATCCAGGATTTCCTTAGGGAACTGGTCATTTACGCTGAAGTCTTTTCCTTTGAGCTCTCTTCCGTGACTTTTAACAAGATCCTTCTGCTTAAAAGGTTCAAATTTAGCCACGATGGGACGAGGTCTTCTGCTGTCCACTTGTCTAGCTCCAAGGCGATGTACCCGGTGAAATGTGATGTTTTTTACCGTTTCTTCATTTGGGTCCGGAGAAAGTTTTTTATTGTTTGCTCGCAGTTCTCCGCCCCTCCCGTCTGCTCCGGCAAACCTGCGAACACCAAATTATCCCTCATGCTGCGGGCCTGAAGGTCCAAAACAGTCTCCTTCAGAGTCTTGTTGTCCTGGGTGATCCGCGTCATTCCCTCTTCCAGGGAAGAAACGGACTCCCGCAGAGACGCATTCTCAGCAGCGAGCGACTCCACCTGCTCCTGGCTGAACTCCAGAGACTGACGGAGGTTCTGAAACTCCTGGTGTACAACCTCGAGCAGATGAAGACACCCCTCAAATCCAAGAAGTCATTTATCTATAGAATCTAATAATTCTAATGTGTCCTTACGGGGAGATGAGGCCTCAGGCGAGTCCTGAGGACGGCTCCTCTTGGTCCCAGGTGTTTCAGGCTCAGCTGCTGATTTCTTCGGACCCATGACGAATAACTCAAAAACTCAGTCAATATAGTTTTGTAGACTTTCTAAATTTTCTTCACTTACCTCCAGGTTGAGTGAGTTATACTTACCAGATTATTTTTTGAGTTGTCAGTAGATAAATTAAGCGAAAATGCATCAAGTGTGGATGTTTGTTAACGAGCTGCCATCAGCTTCAAACGCTGCCGTGTATCCGGTGCTCGGCCGTCAGCGTCAGCGCATGCTCACCTCTGTCCTCTGTAATTACAACATACATACAACACTTTCATCGTTACTTAGCACATAACCTAAGCATTTTGTTTGTTTCTTTCCTTGTTGTAACAATGCTTCTCTGTTATATGATTCTTCTTGAGATTTTAAACCATTTTTTGTCCTCTTTTTTTAAACATTGTGACCTTTTAATGTGTGTAGAAATGATCCTAGAGTTCTTAGAACCATGATGATCGCTGACTGGAGGTCTTGGATCAATCAGCTTTGGCCTAATAATACATCATTGCTTGAGGACGTATAATGCAGTATTACATACAAGACACCTTCATAAACAGTTGCTCCTATTTTGAAAGCATTTGGCACTCATTCATTTTGTGTCTGTGGTCACCTCTTTCAGACAAAAATGAGTTTATAAATTGTATTAGTACCATAAAAATCTATGAACCTACAATTAATCATTAGTTTCTTCCTGATTTCATTAGCCTAGAAATCTAAAGACATGTTAGATTTTTTAGACGAATGTGAGAACTACTTCATTACTTTTTTTTATCTCCACAAAACAGTATGTTAGAACGTTGTTA
This sequence comes from Nothobranchius furzeri, assembly GCF_043380555.1. Taxonomy (NCBI): domain Eukaryota; kingdom Metazoa; phylum Chordata; class Actinopteri; order Cyprinodontiformes; family Nothobranchiidae; genus Nothobranchius; species Nothobranchius furzeri. The sequence goes on along the minus strand of NC_091759.1, from coordinate 15,370,933 downwards.
AGAAGCATAATTTTTTTAAGTTACCTTGTTCAGCAGATTTTTCAGTGTTGTTTTAAAGTGGCGGTCCATATTTTCCCTTGCAATAGAGGGCAGCAAATGACCAAATCAATGCAAGTAAGCAGTGTTTTTGTGTTTGAGTAAGGCCTTATCAATGGATGGTCATTAGGGTAAAATTCCTGGGAACGCAATTTTGGAACGAGTACTTGGTCAGGTCGCTTAACCTTAGGCAAAATGACAAGCACATCAGACTTCTTTTCATCACTGGCAATGAGCGAAGAGGTAAATGTGTAAAACAACCTTCATGAATGACAGCAGTTTGTAACTGCTCGTTACAAATCAGTAAATGCGTTTCGTCCTCACGGGCTCCCGTAGAAGGAAACATTGCGTCTTATATGGCGCAACCCAGAGAATTAGACACGCTCTGCATGCATTTTAAATGATTTTTATGGTTATAAGTTACAAAATCAATTTTTTTTTCTGCAACTGGGCATCATTTGATTCATTTCCCACAACATTTTGATGGACATTTCCAGAGATTAATTAATGGAATTAAATAAACTTGAAAAAAGGCCTTTGGAACTACCATTCCACTCAAATATTGAAATATGATCTCAGCATTAATGTACTTATAAACCACTCTTCTGCCCCACTATGCGGATTTGTAAATAATTTAGTGTCTAATGTTAAAGGAAATCAGTTTTCACCTGTATTAAATAAAACAAAACAAAACAAACCACCTGCTTGTATTTTTGGAATTTCAGTCTTTTACTTGTCTTCTTATTGGTCAAACACTGTAAACCGTTCTCTTTGTAAACTGTCCCACTTGCTCCACAATCAACAAAGACAAACGTTCACATTCAAGAGCTTTAGGGAAAAAGAGGAGGAATAATCTCGGGTACCCGTGGCAGCAGATGTCACAGGCACAAACAAGCGACAGATTGCTTCAGCCCACGGCCAGGCTGAAGGTTCTCTGCAGAGTGGAGGGAGGTCATTACCGTTGTGTACAGGAAGGAAAACTAAAGGGGGGGATATAGCTTTCGAACGCTGTCCCTGCAGGCGTTTCTGCAGCAAGTGAAGCAAGTGCACAGGGAGAACATGCAAACTCCATGCAGAAGGATCCCAGGCTGGGAAGCGAACCCAGGACCTTCTTGCTGCAAGGCAACAGCTGCTCAGCATGCACCAGGATTGCATCACGTACCTGTAAAAAACTATCTTACTGTTCACCCCCAAGCACCGTGGAACAACCGATCTGACGACTTGCGGGACAGAAAATTTGCTGTGAACCATCACCCCCCTATGGCTGGCGGAACTGAATAGTTTCCATGTACCCCCCAGCCAACCCTCCCAGTTGGATGTGCTCAGAAAACCTCACCAGGGAGACGTCCAGGAGGCATCGCCTGAGCCACCTCAACTGGCTCCACATGATGAGGAGGACCAGCAGATCTACTCAGAGCCCCTTCCAGATAGCCGAGCTTCACACCCTCTCTCTAAGGGTTTCAGACAGACCAGACATTGGTTGTACCAAAACAGGAGCAGATAAAAGTTTGGTGTGGTCTCCACGTGGACCGACCCTTCTGCATAGGGTGTGTAGTTGTCGTGAGGAGGGTGTCCGCTTTAGAATCCTCAGGATAGCACCTGAACCCTCCACCTGTACCAGACAAACAATGAGTAATGGATGGATCGTGTGAAGAAAAGAAAAACAAAATTCTGCCACATATTTACAAAGTTAATGAGGTTATATTCCAGGATTCTTCCAAAATTACATTTATTTGAAATTTTAATTATCTTGACGCTCTATTTTAATAGTAATGGAAAATCAGGATGTAGCTTGGCCCATTCATGTTTAGAAACATGGAGATTTAATGAGTGAAAAGCAGATGAGAAGAAGCAACTTACTTTCTCCTACAATAACTCAAAGAATGTACGCATGCACACACACACACACACACACACACACACACACACACACACACACACACACACACACACACACACACTCTAAGACTACAGTAGCCCCAGGCCCAGCTGGGGCTTCTTCTCCGCCAGTGACCATGTTACATAAGTGGAATGAGCCCAGGAGCAGGAGCCTGCATGTCTGCATGTAGCGCAGTTCTACTTTCTGCTTCAAGGAAAGATAAGTGTGTGTGTGTGTGTGTGTGTGTGTGTGTGTGTGTGTGTGTGTGTGTGTGTGTGTGTGTGTGTGTGTGTGTGTGTGTGTGTGCGTGTGTGTGTGTCTGTGTGTGTGTGTGTGTGTGTGGGGGGGGGGGGGGGCTTGAGTGTGGGGGTGGAAGATGGGCTCGAGGCTTGAAAAACAGACATCCACAGCTTAAAATAGCTCTAATCCCACCCACATCCATGTGCATGCATTAGGCCACTTTCCTGCCACTGTGTCTCTTAAGAGAGCACAGTGGGGTATCAGGCGTCCACAGCCTGTGTGAGCATGCCTCTGGAGGGCATGTAGGTGGCGAGCTGGATCCACTAGGCCATCGGTCAAGAAATGTGCACAGCTATGGGATTAGGAGTTTGGGTTTGCTGAATGTTGATATGATCTGAGATCATGGAATATCTGGGATTTAAAAGTCAAGGATGTGTCAGGTGGTTTGGAGCAAGTTAGGATACTTTATGGACCTTAGATATATCTGGGAAACCATTAAACATTAGCCAGAATCAGCATTTGCTTTCCTGTAAGATGTCCCTTACAATAACAGTGACATGAAGCAAATGGTGAAATGCTATGCACATCAGACCACCTTTCTTCCCTTTTACCTCCTTCCATCTTGCTTCTGTAACTCTATGCCTAACTCAGAGGTCGCCGTCTCTCATTGTTCCACTGTCTTTTGTCATCTTCCTTAGCAAAAGAGAACTCCTGAGGCTGTGATATGTGCTTTCTTTCCTCAGTGCATGCTTCCGTGTGACAGCGACGCCTCAATTCCTCCTGACTGGCTGCTTGGGTATAGCTGCTGGTGTGTGACTGGCTGTGTATGCAAACTGCCTCTTTAAGTCAGGAGTGTGACAGCTTGCAGCTATACTCGATCCTTGCCCCCCTGCTATTACTGCAACACAATGCTGTTTTCTCTCTCTCTCGCGCGCACGCACACACACACACACACACACACACACACACACACACACACACACACACACGCACGCACGCACACGCACACACACACACACACGCTTTGGGAGCCTTGTCTTATGTACAATTTCATACAGAGGGAAACACAACAAGCCTACCAAGCATGATAGGCTTTTTATTTGGAAGAAGCTGCATTTTTGGTCCATTGTCTTCATGTGGTAACCACAAAGTTGACTGCTTTTTGTGTATTTGTTTATGTACCTTTAAAAATGGAGATAAAATGCAAAAACACGTAAAATTTGGAGCAAAATATAAGAAACCATCTAAAACAATGAGAATGTGTAACCAGGCCTCTCCAGCAGATGCGTAAGCGTTGTGTAACATCCCCGAAGTGTAGTACATGGCTTTAATTTGATTTATACTTCTCCGTGCGTTGGTATGGACACACCAACGACATATATACTGGACAAATTTGTGTCCATAGGCTCGAATTATACGTTTTTGTGCCCAAATGGGAGGTTCCCGCCACCGCCATTTTGACCATGTCACAGGTCCAGTCCCGCCCAGACAATCCAAAAATGAGAAAAGAGGTGGAGCTAAGGGTGGAGCTGTTACATATGGAATAAATGAACCAGTGTAGCTACTAGCTAACTTGGCTAACTCAAGAAGCTAAGAAGGGCTATTTGGACAGGGGTATCCCACCTGCACGGCAGACTGGCTCCCGTGCGAGGCTGTTGTCGTGCTGGTTGCCTGTGGAGATCTAACATGGACTGGGACTGTTAAATTACAAGCAGAGCCTCAGACCGCTGCGATCGTAACCGGGCACCGTGGCCTTTTACATCAGCTCTTGCTCCACGGTCGGAAATAAATGGGACATTAGCTACATGCTAACCCAAAGCAAAAAGCATTTTCCGGCTTTTTTTCAGCAAGAAAAATGCAGTAGAGCGACTCCAAAGTAAAGGCATCTCCGGCCTGCTTAGTAACCAAATCATAACTAGGTAAACTGACCGAGGATATCGGGCTTCGCTGGTCCACCGGGAGCCGGAGATCAGTAGGACATTAGCTACATACTAACAAATCAAATCAAATCACTTTTATTGTCACGTCACATGTGCAGGTACACTGGTACAGTACATGCGAGTGAAATTCTTGTGTGCGAGCTTCACAGCAACAGCGTTGTGCAAAAATACAGTAACGTAAAAACAAGCAAAATATAAAAATGGCCAATCTAAGTAATAATACGTATAGTATGTAAGGTATATACATTACTAAATGTGTGCTAGTATTTTTTTTCTACGTGTGAGTGTGTGTATAGTGTGTATATACATGTTTAACAAATGAATAAAGTAAACAATAAGATAAGAGATATAAAATATACAGAGGTTGGTTTGTGCTAAACAGTGGCATTAATGTACAGTATGGAGCGTGTAATGTTGGAGTTTCAGTAGTGAGGGTGAGGTGTCTGCTCCGTGTTCAGCAGTCTGATGGCCTGATGGAAAAAGCTGTCTCTCAGTCTGCTGGTTCTGGACCGGATGCTGCAGAACCTCCTTCCTGATGGAAGTAGTCTGAATAGTTTATGGCTGGGGTGACTTGAGTCCTTGATGATCCTCCCCGCTTTCCTCAGGCACCGCTTCCTGTAGATGTCTTGGAGGGAGGGAAGCTCACCTCCAATAATCCTTTCAGCACACCGCACTACTCTCTGGAGAGCTTTGCGGTTGTAAGCGGTGCTGTTGCCATACCAGGTGGAGATACATCCAGTGAGGATGCTCTCAATGGCACAGCGATAGAAGGTCCTGAGAATGCGGCGGCTCATGCCAAAACTTTTCAGTCTTCTGAGAAAGAAGAGGCGCTGCTGTGCCTTCTTCACTGTATTGTCCGTGTGCACTGACCACGTAAGATCCTCAGCCAGATGAACTCCAAGGAAACGGAAGCTGCTCACCCTCTCCACAGCGTCGCCGTTGATGGTGATGGGGATGTGTGTTCCTCTGCACCTCCGGAAGTCCATTATCATCTCCTTTGTCTTTTAAACAAGAGCAATTATTATGCTCATACTGACCCGTTGTTTTTAAAATCACAGATTATGAAATTAGAAGATCTATATTATTATAAAATAATGCAATTTATGTTTAGAGTAAAATTAACGGCTCTGCAAAAAAATATACTAATGTTTTTTGCAAAGAGGGAAAGTAAATATGATTTAAGAGGTGTATGTATGTTTGTTCTACAAAAAGCCAAAAAGGGCATGAAAAGTAGATGTATCTCTGTAATGGGAGTAAAATTTTGAATGAGGCTAAAATAGAATTAAAATTAGCAACTTCTCTTTCAGTTCTTAAAAAACGTATCTGTAAAAATATTTTTGAAGAGTATTAATTTGATGTTGATGGATGGATTTGTGTTTTATTTTTATTTGGGTTGTTGGTTCATTGCAGGAAATTAAAAAATTGTTTTGTAAGTAGGTTAGGCAATTATATAAGCTATTGCTTCTGCCTAAACCTATTCAGTCATGAGATACTAAATAGACACCATATACAAATGAATGCATATGTTAGTGTAAAATGGTATTTGTATCTATTTGTATGACATGTTATTGTACATTATCTTAAGATGACTGACTGAATAAATTGATCATTCATTCATTCATTTGTGACATTGAGGGTGAGACGGTTGTCCCGGCACCAGTGGGTCAGGGCGCTGATCTCCTCCCTGTAGGCCGTCTCATCGTCGTCGGTGATGAGACCCACCACTGTGGTGTCGTCCGCATACTTCACAATGATGTTGGAGTTTCTCGTGGCCGTGCAGTCGTGGGTGTAGAGTGAGTACAGGAGAGGGCTCAGCACACACCCCTGCGGAGCACCAGTGTTCAGTGTGACGGCGGATGAGGTGGTGCTGCCCAGTCTGACCACCTGGCGTCTGTCAGACAGAAAGTTAAGGATCCAGCTGCAGAGGGAGCTGCTCAGTCCTAGATCCTGCAGTTTCCTGTCCAGCTTCGATGGAACGATGGTGTTGAATGCTGAGCTGTAATCTGCAAACAGCATTCTCACATACGTGTCCCTCTTCTCCAGGTGTGACAGGGCAGCATGGAGTGTCAGGGCTATGGCATCATCAGTGGACCTGTTGTGGCAGTATGCAAACTGTAGAGAGTCCAGTGAATCGGGTAGTGCAGAGCAGATGAAGCCCCTGACCAACTTCTCGAAGCATTTGCTCATGATGGGCGTCAGGGCAACAGGTCGCCAGTCATTCAATGAGGAGATGGTGGAGGATTTGGGTACAGGGACAATGGTGGCCATTTTGAAGCAGGCTGGGACTACAGACAGAGAGAGGGAAAGGTTGAAGATGTGTGTAAACACTCCAGCCAGCTGAGCCGCGCATGACCTTAGGACGCGGCCGGGAATCCCGTCCGGACCAGTAGCTTTGCGTGCGTTCACCCTCCTGAAGCACATCCGCACATCCTCTTCAGACACAGTGTGCGCACTGACGTCATCCGCGGTGCGCTCACTGTCCGGTCTCATGGTGTTCGCTGTATCGAATCTGGCGTAGAATACGTTTAGATCCTCACACAGAGAGGCCGTGGTCTGCGGTGTGCTGGTTCTCCCTCTAAAGTCTGTGATTGTGTTTAGTCCCTGCCACATACTCTGGGGGTTGTCAAACTGTTGCTCCACCCCGTCTCTGTACTCACGTTTGGCTGCTTTGATCGTCTTCCGGAGGTGGTAATGTGCGTGTTTGTAGTCCGATGTGTTCGCGGAGGCAAAGGCGGTGCTCCGCGCCGCCAGCGTCGTTCGCACACCTCCATTAATCCAGAGTTTTTGATTCGGGAAGGATTTAACTGTTCTGGATGGGACAACATCTTCCACGCATTTCCTGATAAATCCGCAGACTGAGTCTGTGTACTCATCAATGTCTCTAGCAGCCTCGTGAAACATTTCCCAGTCCGCCCGATCAAAACAATCCTGCAGCGCAGACTCCGATTGGTCTGACCAACGATGCACCGCCCTCAGGGTTGGAGCTTCCTGTTTCAGCTTCTGTCTGTAGGCAGGTATAAGCAGGATGGAGCGGTGATCTGATTGGCCGAATGGGGCGCGGGGGAGGGCTTTGTACGCATCTCAGAAAGAGGTGTAGCAGTGGTCGAGTAGCTGGTCTCCACGTGTATTGAAATGGATGTGTTGGTGTAGTTTTGGTGAGACTTTCTTCAGGTTAGCCTTATTAAAGTCCCCGATCGTAATAAACGCCACCTCTGGGTGTACGGTTTCCTCATTGCTGATCGCGCTGTAGAGTTCCCTGAGTGCTCGGTCAGTGTCTGCTTGTGAGGGAATGTAAACAGCTGTAATAATCACTGCTGTGAATTCTCTCGGTAGCCAGAATGGTCGGCACTTAAACATCAGGTACTCCAGGTCCGGAGAGCAGAAGGATTTGACTGGGTGCACGTTCGCATAATCACACCAGCTGTTGTTGATCATGAAACACACACTGCCACCTCTGCTTTTCCCAAGTAAGCTCCTGTGACCTATCCGCGCGGTGCACGGAGAACACGGTAGTTGTACTGCGGTGTCCGGTACTTTGTCCGATAGCCAGGTTTCTATGAGACAGATCGCGTAGCAGTCCCGCATCTCTCGCTGGAATGAGATCCGAGCCCGAAGCTTGCACAGCTTGTTCTCCAGGGACTGCACATTAGCCAGTAGTAAACTGGGTAATGGTGGTCTGTTAGTGCGCCGTCTCAGTCGAACCAGAACGCCAGATCTTCTCCCTTTGCGTCGGCGCTTGCGGCCTCCACGGGCCCAGAACAAAGGCGCCTCAGGTGAGATGAATGGGGGATCTGCAAACGGCGGGTCCGTGATGAAAACCCTGGACTCCGGAAAGCAATGAGAAAATCCGTCTTTTATGTCCAGTAAGGTTTGTCGGTCGTACACAAGGATACATGTGCTACTCGTGAAAAAATAAAGAAAAAGAAAAAGTAGTAAACACAAAAAACAGCTGTTGCGTGGTGGAGCTCGCGACGAGGCAGCCATACTCAGCGCCATCTTGGCTTTGGCTTTTAACCATAAGTTAACAGAGTTTTCCGGGTGTTTTCAGCGTGAAAAATGTGGTTGAGCGTCTCAAAAGTGATGCAGCTTCAACAAAAGAGCTGCAGTGTTTCTGTGGTCTCCCTCAGAGATCCAGCATGACTACAGCCTAGCGACGGAGCCGGACCGGTCTGGCGGGAATAGGCAGTCGCCTATTCTCAGGCAGTAACAAGAGAAGCTGGGCACCCGCTCAAGTTTCTTATGCAGCCCCACTAACATGTAAAACACACAGATAATACTAAAGTTCAGAGAGTCGAAATGGCCGAACATCTATTAACGTGAGGCCAAGGCCCAGGCTGAGGTCTTTCTTTGGAGCTAGTTATTTATTTTGGGTTTAGAGATGACCACCGCATGAAGAGGTGGAGGAGAAAGAAGGACAAATGTGTCTGTGTTCAAATGTCTCAGAAAAACATGATTACAGTGTAAACACACAATAGTAAATACATTATACACAATTCAAAATTCTGCTTTATACATTCAAAGCCATCCATAACCTAGCTCCCCCGTACCTCTCAGACCTCCTTCATCCTTCAACCTCCACCTGTTCCCTCAGGTCCTCCTCCTCCATCCACTTCTCTGTCCCACCTTTCCGTCTGGTCACTATGGGGAGCAGGGCCTTCAGTCGCTCTGCTCCCCAGCTCTGGAACTCACTCCCTCCTGACCTCCGTAACATTGACTCCCTCACTCTCTCTAAAGCCAGACTCACAACCCACCTGTTCCATCTAGCATTCCAATAGTTACTCTCTTTGCTCCAATATGTCTGTTTGTTTTATGCTGTTCTGTCTTTTATTGTTGTGTATTTTATCTCTGTCTGTAAAGTGTCCTTGAGTGTTTAGAAAGGTGCTGTTGAAATAAAATGTATTATTATTATTATTGCTATTGTGGACCAGGAGGCATGACTGCAGTAGTGGCAGGATACTCTCAGAAAAGCGCTACGCCTTCTGCTGTCCTGGCGAGGAATTGCTTTGCCACAGTCCCCAGGTGACGGAGAAGTATGCAAATGTCTCTGTCAATGTTTGTGTGTGACTCCATAACTGAGCTGATGGAGATGCATAAATTAGGCAAAAGGTCGCATTTTAGGCATGTCCCAGTAGCATTACGTCACATCGCTCTGCTAAATTTACACTTCGGGTCGATTTTTTAAAATCTGGGTCACTTCCAGAATGAGTCAAGCTTAGCAGTTCAGACCGGTCCTCTTTAGCAGAAGCAGCAGGTTGAGGTGGTCCGAGGAGCAGAACAAAATGAAAAATCCTGTGTATGTATTCCATACAGGGCTGGCCCAAGTCTTAGAGGGGCCCTAAGTAGGTTTCCCTTTGGGGCCTCTTATACCAACAAGTCAACACCAGATGATTCATCATTCCAAAGCAACACCATTTGTGTAACACGTCCACTATCATTAGCGTCTTTTGTGTTTAGCTTACATCAGAAAGGTGTTACTACGGATTTTGATTCTAACTTTACCAAAGCAGCAACAAAAACTCTCTGATTAATTTGCATTTAAAAACACAAAGTGTAAAAAAATGTTCTGCACTACAAAACTAAACCAAAATAATGGAGTAAATAATATAGATGAATATTTTTTTCGTGTGAAATTTTAGTTTGTATTATTTCAATAATGCTCTGGGGGGCCCCCTGGTGGTGTGGGGGCCCACAGGAGTTGCTTAGTTTGCATATGCTTTGGGCCAGCTCTGATTTCTACACACACATATATATATATATATATATATATATATATATATATATATATATATATATATATATATATATATATATTACTCAAGACTCATCAGCATAATCTTATTCAGTAATTATCTTGATAATTATACACTGTGCTATAATTCTTTCTCTCTCTCCATCTGAATGAATACATTATTTTTAAGACTTCAGCGTTAACCTTTGCTGATTACATTGCCCTCTGGTCTTGCTTGTTTCACTCATCCCAGTCTTCATGTCGTGCTGCAGGCAGCTAACAGGTCCTTTGTTTTGGATCTTAGAAACAATAAAAGCACAGTCTTACTCTGTGGTTGGGTTTTCTCTCTTCCAGACCCCCCTCCCCCGAACCAGCAGATGGTTAATGATTCATGCTCTGCTTGTACATGTGCTTTTGTGAGGGCGACCATTACTCTTTGCACATGAAGTGACTTGTCTGACATTGTTTTGGCCTCAACCATGATGGGTTTAATACAGCTCAAGTATTATCTTAGCTGATCATTTATCAATTATTTACATGTTTGTGGGAGCAGTATGAGCAAAGCTGAACTGGTGATTTTGTGACAAATACGTACACGCACCATCAAATGACATCTGACCAAGAGCCAACCCCAACCGTAGCTTCATTATGCAGCTTTTTCATACTTTTCATTGTCATTAAAACCCAGTCTGATGTTTTTTCTCCTCTCATCTTCAGTTGAGCTATCACTGCTCACATCTTACCTGCTCTTCATGCTTCACTGCTTTTGGCTCTTGTCCTCTTGCTAACTGAACACCCTGGGGAAGCACCACTTCTCAGGTTACTAACTTCCCTCCTGCCACTTTTCTATACAACAAAAAAAATAAAAATACTGGAAAAAACCCATACACATGCAGCTGGCTTTCAGACTATGTGGCATGCTCAGTGGACCTACAGTATAACAGTTTGTAGAAAGGACATTTAGCATTTCTCCATCTACTTCCTTTTGCTCAGGAGAAGCAAAACAGGAAGGGATTTAAGTTGTCTCATAGTCTGTTCCTCTAAAACATGTGAAATAAAAATCCCAGGTTTATCCAGGATTGCTGTGCATTTTTTTAGACCAACTGTAAAGCTATGAAATGAGGTCTCACTCGCTAGTAAACCCTTCTTCTCCTGCTTGAGTAGTGGACAGCCCACTGGCATCCTCTACAACATCTCACAGACAACCAAGGTTCTCCAATGCTTATCATATTATTATATATTATATATATTATTATTGTTATAGGAAAAACTGCTGACACAATGGAAATTCGTAGAATCCTAATTGTGGGATTATTGATCTACAACCTAGTAGTTTAAAGAGCAAGTCACCCACTACAAGAGACTTATTTCCACTCCCACTAACAAATACACACACACACACACACACACACACACACACACACACACACACACACACACACACGGTTCACAACGACATTGTGATATCATAATGTGCCAGCTAATGTCATAGTGTATCTCTTAGCCAATAGCGATGACCGATTTAAATTAAAATGCAGTGCAGTTTTTACCTGAAGAGGGCGCAACACTAGCTGCGTTTACATGTGCAAAATGTCTTTAATTCGATCATTATTCGGACTAGAATATGACTGTGCGCATGGGCCCTGGAAATTCAAATCCGATTATGTCAAGTGTTTTCATTCGTCATAAATTTGATCGGAATAAACCATTTTGTCATGCGCAGATCGATCTAATACACTGAAAAAGACCGTAGAAGAAGAAGTAGCGGACTTCCTCTGTAAACAAACATGGCTGAGTGCATGTAAAAATGGAGCACGACGATGTTTTCGGAGCGTAATTTTATTTTTTGTCGTCACAATTTTACAAATACGAACCAAACTGTTTATAGTTTTCCAGATGTTAAATAGGGGGAGACAGCAGGATGAAAATTTCTTAATACCAAGAACCGTAACTTTATTCCCCCCTCCTCCTGCAAAGACAAGGAGCCACTGGTTGAAGGTGAGGAGTAAAGACTGGTGGGAGAGGATTGTTCTTTTGGAGTTCACTGATCAAGAGTGGAAGCAGAATTTCCGCATGTCACGTGCGTCATTCATGAAACTTTGCGCAGTAATGCGCAGTAGTCACTCGAGTGTTTTCATGCACCATGATCGGATTAACAATCGGCATAACCCAGCTGTCTCAATCAGAATGAAAAGTTGATCCGATTGAGTTTAATCGGGTCAGTGTATTCTGAATGGCTTGTTTACATGACGCATTTTAATTCCGATCAGGCTTTTATTCCGATTAAATGTGTCCATGTAAACGCAGCTACTGACACTTTTAGGCAGAATATTTAAATTTGAACTAAGATGCACTAAAGGGCCAAATTATTGACTACACATGTCTACAGCACGGTTATACACTCAACTCAATAGTGTATCAGTAAAAAAAGTTGATTTGGGGTGACTTGCTCTTTAACAACAAACTGATTCTCCATTTGATCTGGTGCCAAACTACAGACTCAAGGTTTTTATGGTCAATGACGCTTTTTGTTGTTTGCCTTGATGTTGTTCTCAAAGCTTTTCTTATGAACTCCTGGGACCTGGGACATGATCTGCAGTGGCAAGCTGGGAATAGAGTAATTGGCAATCTGGCGTATGTATAATGTAATCTGTCCATTGAAGCTGGTGTTAAGTTAGAGAGTCCGTGATTAAGGGAATATCAGACGCTGGTGCACTGACTACTCAGATAAGTCTGAGAATATTTCAGAGATTTTACTGACGATGTGCTTCTAAAGCTCTATAGTGCCTGCTGTTTGTGGTCCACGTTTCTGAACCATATAGAAGCACAGGGAGCACAACGGCTTTATAAATTTGTACTTTTTTCCTGGACTGGAGGTAGCAACATTCAAAACCTTTGTCTCTAAGCAGGCAAAGGCCTCACCGGTCCAGCTGGTGATGTTGCACCTCTCTGCCTAAAAAGGTCCACATCTTCAAGTCCTGTATTGTGGATGTATCTAGAAGGGGGTGTAACAGAATTACTGCTGTTATTGAGTGGTAATTGTCATAAAGTCTCTGACACAACAAGTCAGTATACCTAGAGATTTTTGCCATTGCAGCTTTAAATCAAGAGGAAATCGCAGCTACACCAAACACCGACCGGTTTACTGACCTCCCCCAGTAAAGAAAAACTGTGCACATTTTAGAGTAGCCTTTTATTGTACTCCGTACTCACGCATATGGAAAAGCATAAATTTGGTTTAAGGCACACCTAAGCAAAATTCATGATTACTAATCAGCACCTTGATATGCCACACCTGTGAGGTGGGTTGGATGATCTCAGTCAAGTGCTCACTAACACATATTTAGACAGCTTTGTGAACAACATCTGAGAGCCTTTAGTTTATATAGAACATATCTCAGGGAAATGGGAGCAAAAACAAAATTTTGTGACTTAAAGTGCACCTTGGATGTTCAATGTAAATTATTATTCATGGATTCACCTATCTTGGCTCATGTTGAGGAAGATTGTTGTTATTTAGCATCCAGGAGTGCAGATGCTAACCCTTAGCATTAGCAACTCCTCAGCACAACAGAACTCTTTAGGCTTGTGTTTTTTGTGGAGACAAAACATCAACATTGCAAAGCAAACATAATCAGTGGTAGAGTTGCACGCTGTTAGCCAATCAGAAGAGAGATGTCAGAATATCAGGAAATAAGATTCCAAATCCCACTCTCTGCTGTTCTCTTCTTCTCTGGCGGACTTCTAGTTCCTGAATCAGGAAGGCAAGAGATTGTTTTCCCCACAGAGCTTGATTCACAAGGTGTTCATTTATACTTGAGACCACTGAACATGTGTTGGAAACACTAGTGTATTTCTGTGTTAAATGTTTAGATAATTCCTACGTTATCTGTTGTACAAGTTTCCTGAAACAACCTTTTAATAGCATGGGAGTGGATCAGGATTCAGTGGATTTGGTCTTATCTCGGAGTACCCCAAGGATTCATTCTAGTCCCCCTTCTATTTTCTCTCTATCTGCTGCCTTTGGGTGAGTTTTTATGTTCCCATAACGTCAAGTTCCACCTATATGCTGACGACTATCAGATCTTTCACCCATTAAGGCGCAGTACTACGGACTAGATTCAACCCCTCTTTGACTGCTTGGAGGACATTAAATCATGGATGGCTCAGAATTATTTGTGTTTCAACCAGAACAACTGAGATAGTCCTGTGTAGTACGACAAAAGGCATGGAGGTGGCCATGGGGTGGATTTTTCTCTATGGGCACCCTATGAGATAGCGGTGGTTATCAATCTGGGGTGAGGTTGGAGGCATAGCTTAGACTGGACTGCCAGGTGAGATCCTGCTATTTCCATCTCAAGTGAAAAGCCAGGATTAAGTAGTTTCTCTCACGCAAACATTTAGAAACAGTAATTCACGCCTTCATCACCTGCAGGTTGGACTATTGTGACTTGTTTATGCGGACATCAAGCAGGCATCTACAGGAAGACTTCAGGTAGTCCAGAACTCGGCTGCCAGCTTACTGACCGGTACCAGGAGGTCAGAGCACATCACGCCAGTACTAGCGACATTACTCTGGCTTCCGGCTTCTTATCGAATCACCTTTAAAGTACTCTCTCCTTTAAGAGCTGTCTTAAAACACACTTACGCTCAGTGGCTTTTAGGCACAATGGACTATGCTAGTGGGTGGCTGCCGTTTTTATCTTGGTCCCAACTTGTTCAAACTGTGGGCACTGCTTCATTTTTAACTGTTCTTAATTGGGTTTGACAGTAGTTTGTTTTAGTCCATGCATTTTTTATGCGTTTATGTGTAAATGTTGCCTCTATGATGGTGTACAGCTCTTTGTTAGACCCTTGGGCCATGTCAAGGCGGTATTTAAATAAAGTTGAATGTGAACGGAAAAAGAGTGCTTCTGGTGTATTCAGTGGTCACGTCTGGCAGGAACTTGCTAGCACACTGATGGCCTTAAGTTTATTAGATATTTTCTACTGGAATTGACCTCTGAATACACCTTATGTTTTACATTGTATGTATCTCAGGATATCTAGGCAGGCAAAGCACAGATGTCCACATAAATAACTGATGAGATAGGGACCTGGATTTAGCATCGGATTATTTAAGTCATGTATGATTTAAAATATTTTAAGCAGGCACAATTAAAAACAAACTATCCCTTTAGGTCTCACACAGTTATTGTGGGTACTTTCTGTAACCTTATACCTTCAGCTTGTTTTAGTTTTAGAATGACGTTAGAAGAAATCAATCTGGAGTTTGATTGGATGGATTTCACACTTGACTAAACTTTGGATACAAAAAAAATACAGTAAGTGATTACTGAAACTCAATCCTGCACCTCTCAGCAGTATTTTGTGTTAGGTTGCTGCAGACGAGGGACTTTCTGATGTTAGAAGAGATCAGCAGCTGTTGACTCCACAGGTACAGCCATGTCGCAGCGCATAAACTCACTTTTTTGAATTTTGTTGCTCCGAGAATCTTTCATGTGAGGCAGATCCAGAGTTCAGCCAGTCAGAAAAGGTTAACTGTCACTACAGACCACCTGCTGCCTCTCTGAATTGACCTGATGTCTGCCGCAAACAGATGATGAGGAAGAGGCCGGATGGCTGGAGGGCTCTAAGAAAGCACAGAAAGGCTCCAAAAGAAAAGAGGGACTGTCTGAGCCTGCTGATCCTGACAGGGCTTTCATTCAACATCTGCTCCATCTTGTCTTTTTCTCTGTTTCTAGATGTTTGTAATAATCTGCAACAAGACATGTACTCAAAGAACTCTTTCAGAGGAAACTTAGAAAACTGTAATTTCAGTACAAACAAAAGATTTCCATCTCGCCAAAACTGCCAAAAACAAACCCTTAGTATCTTTTGGATTTTGCATGGAAAAAATGCACATTTCACTGTTAGAATACATTTAGTGATAGCATGGTTTCTCTGATTCATTCATTTAGTAGAACCCTTTGAAATCAGTCAGAATTTTCATTTTTTCCACTTTTTAATTCCTTTTCTCCTGAATCCAATGTGTTTTTTTATGATTCAAGCACATTTCCCCCACAATTAGCTGAAATTACAGTGACTCATCCCTTTAGTTATGCTTGGCCTGCTTGAGGAAATACTGACCACATTACCCCGATCCGTTGCCGTGACGTCTATACATTTTAATAAGCTTAATATGCTCATGAAGTGGGTGCATGCAATACATGTTATGGTTGGTATTTTTGATGTATTGGTATGTATGTACAGTGAGAGTTGAGCCTGCTTCACACTGAATTCAGTACAGATGCTGTCCGGTTTGTGTTTGGCTTCCAGACGGACTGCAGTTTACACTAACTGCGGAAAAGCTGTACACCTAATTCCAAAACAGTTTCAGTTTAGGTGACATCTTCCTGCATCTCAAAACAGCCATCCCCACACAATAGAGTCCAACAACTCCAATGACTCATCAGGGTGTAAGGAGGAGGGGTATTCATCGATAGTTTCTGCTCGTTAAACAACAATAGACAGCTACAGTTTATAAGCTTGACCCTCCCATATTCCAGCCAGAATTGACAAAGCTCCTCGGATGAGAAGTAAAACATCTTCAAGAAACCAGAGAAGTCCAGTTTCCTTCATTCGAACCCCTCTGGATTACCATGACCTGGATGACTGAGAAACTTCACCTGCACATAATCCCAAAAATCTTTAAGAAATTGCTAATTTAGTTGCAAATGTGTTGTGACTTTAGGTAGACAAAAATCTAATTGATAGTAAGAGTATTAACAGGTTCTAAGTGACCCATGTGTTGACAATCTATTTTATACTATTATAAATAGCAGCATAAATATATTATTATTATTATTAGTTTTATCTCAGGTTCGGATTCAGTACCAAGAAGCTAGAAGAATTTTCTTCTCCTTGTTTTTTTTAACAGGTCTCCATTTTTGTTATGTTGTTTATGTTTATTTATTTGGCAGACGCTTTTATCCAAAGCGACTTACAATTGTTAACCTATAGGGCATGTTGTGATCTGTGGGGGAAACCGGAGTACCCAGAGGAAACCCACGCATGCATGGGGAGAACACGCAACTCCACGTAGAAAGGCCACAGCCAAGTTTTGAACCTGCGACCTTCGTGCTGCGAGGCAACAGTGCTAACCACTGCTCCACCATGCAGCCCTAAAGCCATGCAGTCCATTTTTGAACACTAACATCCAGCAAATGACTAAAACAAACCTCTAACAGTGTGAGCACACATCAGAACCCTGCAGACATTCAAACATTATAAAGACCACACATGGAGCACAAATTTGACCTTTTTCAACATAATTCAATTCAATTCAAGTTTATTTATATAGCGCTAAATCACGACAAGAGTCGTCTCAAGGCACTTCACATAATAAACATTCCAATTCAGGTCAGTTCATTAAGCCAATCAGAAATAATGTTTCCTATATTAGGAACCCAGCAAATTGCATCAAGTCACTGACTAGTGTCAGTGACTATACAGCAATCCTCATACTAAGCAAGCATAAAGCGACAGTGGAGAGGAAAACTACCTTTTAACAGGAAGAAACCTCCAGACAATCCTGGCTCAGTATAAGCAGCCATCCTCCACGACTCACTGGGGATGGAGAAGACAGAGCAGACACACACACACACACACACACACACAGACACACACACACACACACACACACACACACACACACACACGCACACACACACACACACACACACACACACACACACAAAGACAAGTAGTGTGTCTATAGTTATATTGTGATGTCTTAGTAAATTTTCTATTTGGTGAAAGATAAACTTTATTGTATTTATCCTAGTGAATCTATAATTAAACGGGTAAACTAGTAGTAGCACATCCAACGTCAAGGAAAGTAAAAAGTTATTATCAGGAGAGGGAGAATGTTTAAGTGGTTAGCAGCAGTGTGCTAGTCGATGGCCCCCTCCATGAGGCCACCACAGCTCAGCAGAACATCGTTGTAGCTTCTTCTGGGGAGAAAAACACTTACAGAGAAAATAAAGTTAACAGCTGAAATTGCAAAAAGTAATACAGTTAAAGAGCAGATAGTAGAAGAAAGCAGTAGAGTGTGGAAAGTGGTCAGTGTGTCCTCCAGCAGTCTAAGCCTATAGCAGCATAACTACAGAGATAACTCTGGATAACCTAGCCTTTTAGATGGAGGCATGTTGGAGGCAGGGCAAGAGAGAGCCGTCTTTACCGACTGTACACTCCACCTCCCTCTACTCCCCCACTTGTCCAGATTTAGGCTAACATCAGATTTTAACCATAGGCCCTATCAAATAAAAATGTTTTAAGCCTAGTCTTAAAAGTAGACAAAGTGTCTGCCTCACGGACTAAAGCTGGGAGCTAGTTCCACAGGAGAGGAGCCTGATAACTAAAAGATCTGCCTCCCATCCTAATTTTAGATATTCTTGGAACCACCAGTAGACCTGCAGTCTGAGAGCAAAGTGCTCGGTTAGGAACGTATGGAACAATCAGATCACTGATGTATGATGGAGCTTGATTATTAAGAGCTTTATATGTGAGAAGAAGGATCTTAAAATCTATTCTGAATTTAACAGGTAGCCAATGTAGGGAAGCTAAGACAGGAGAGATATGATCTCTCTTTTTAATTCTCATCAGAACTCTAGCTGCAGCATTTTGGACAAGCTGAAGACTTTTAACTACATTCTGTGGACTTCCTGAGAGTTATGAATTACAGTAATCAAATCAAAATCAAATCAAATCACTTTTATTGTCACGTCACATGTGCAGGTACACTGGTACAGTACATGCGAGTGAAATTCTTGTGTGCGAGCTTCACAGCAACAGAGTTGTGCAAAAATACAGTAATGTAAAAACAAGTAAAATATAAAAATGGCTAATCTAAATATACAAATGAATAAAGTAAACAATAAAATAAGATATATAAATATACAGAGGCTGGTATGTGCAAAACAGTGGCATTAATGTACAGTATGGAGCGTGTAATGTTGGAGTTTCAGTAGTGAGGGTGAGGTTTCTGCGATGTGTTCAGCAGTCTGATGGCCTGATGGAAAAAGCTGTCTCTCAGTCTGCTGGTTCTGGACCGGATGCTGCAGAACCTCCTTTCTGATGGAAGTAGTCTGAATAGTTTATGGCTGGGGTGACTTGAGTCCT
Organism: Nothobranchius furzeri; assembly: GCF_043380555.1. Classification (NCBI taxonomy): domain Eukaryota; kingdom Metazoa; phylum Chordata; class Actinopteri; order Cyprinodontiformes; family Nothobranchiidae; genus Nothobranchius; species Nothobranchius furzeri. The sequence goes on along the minus strand of NC_091759.1, from coordinate 15,351,948 downwards.
TGATGATCCTCCCCGCTTTCCTCAGGCACCGCTTCCTGTAGATGTCTTGGAGGGAGGGAAGCTCACCTCCAATAATCCTTTCAGCACACCGCACTACTCTCTGGAGAGCTTTGCGGTTGTAAGCAGTGCTGTTGCCATACCAGGCGGAGATGCATCCGGTGAGGATGCTCTCAATGGCACAGCGATAGAAGGTCCTGAGGATGCGGTGGCTCATGCCAAATCTTTTCAGTCTTCTGAGAAAGAAGAGGCGCTGCTGTGCCTTCTTCACTGTATTGTCCGTGTGCACTGACCACGTAAGATCCTCTGCCAGATGAACTCCAAGGAAACGGAAACTGCTCACCCTCTCCACAGCGTCACCGTTGATAGTGATGGGGGTGTGTGTTCCTCTGCACCTCCAGAAGTCCATTATCATCTCCTTTGAGGTCATCCAGTCTTGATGTAATAAATGCATGAACTAGTTTTTCAGCATCACTCCTGGAAAGGATGCTTCTAATCTTAGCAATATTCCGAAGGTGGAAAAAGGAAATCCTACAAACCTGTTTAACCTGGGATTTGAATGACATGTCCTGGTCAAAGATAACACCAAGGTTCCTCACTTTGTTCTCGGCGATTAATGTAATGCCATTCAGGTCAGGTGATGAGGTTAGAGGTTGAGGAATACAAACACCTTGGAGTTCACCTGGACAACAGACTGGACTGGAGAAAGAACAGCGAAGCCATTTACAAGAAGGGACACAGCAGACTGCACTTCTTGAGGACGCTTAGGTCCTTCAATGTCTGTAGCAAGATGCTGCAGATCTTCTACAAGTCTGTTGTTGAGAGTGTAATCTCTTCAGCCATCGTCTGTTGGGGTAGCAGCATCAGAAGCAGGGACCTGAAAAGGCTCAACAATCTAATAAAAAAGGCTGGTTCTGTTCTGGGGACGACTGTGGAACCACTGGAGGAGATCATGCAAAGAAGGATTCTCCAGAGAATCATGAAAATGATAGACAACCCTGAGCATTCTCTTCACAAGACTGTCCGACAACGGAAGAGTGTCTTCAGTCAGAGGCTTCTTCAGTTTGGCTGCAACACTGACCGCTACTGGAGATCCTTCCTGCCAACAGCCATTGTAATATAGAACAACTCTTTGATGACTTGATTATTATCATTATTCTGAGCTACTACAGCAATCAATTTCCCTCTGGGATTAATAAAGTATTTTTGAATTGAATTGAATTGATTGACTAAGCAATTTCCTTTTCTGGATTTCTGGTCAAAAGATGAGAACTTCCGTCTTGTCTTGATTTAAAAGCAAAAAGTTTAGAGTCTTCCAATTTTTTATGTCTTGAAGACAAGCCTGTAATCTACCCAACCGATTAGGTTCTTCAGGGTTAATGGATAAATATAACTGAGTATCGTCAGCATAACAGTGGAAGTTTATCCCATGCTATCTAATGATTTTACCAATTGGGAGCATATATATAGTAAAAAGAATTGGTCCAAGCACTGAACCCTGTGGTACTCCGCAAGTAACCCTGCAGTATGAAGACGATTTGTCATGTACATTTACACAATGATATCTATCAGACAGTTAGGATTTAAACCAGCCTAACACTGTTCCTTTGATCCCTACAACATGTTCAAGTCTTTCTAAAAGAACATTGTGATCAACTGTGTCAAAGGCAGCACTGAGATCTAACAAGACTAGAACAGACACAAGATTCTTATCTGAGGCCATGAGAATATCATTTGTAACTCTCACTAACGCAGTTTCAGTGCTGTGATACTCTCTAAAACCAGACTGAAATTCCTCAAACAGAGCATTAGTGTTTAAATGCTCACATACTTGGATGGCCACTATTTTCTCCAGGACTTTGGATAAAAATGGAAGGTTAGATATTGGTCTATAACTCATTGGGTCATCTGGATCCAGAAAAGGCTTCTTAAGTGAAAGTTTGATTACAGCAACCTTAAAATCCTGTGGTACATATCCATTTACTAAGGATAGATTGATTATATCTAGAATGGGGGCAGTAACCAAAGGAAATGCTTCTTTAAATAATTTGGTTGGGATTGGATCTAAAATGCAAGTTGAAAGTTTAGATGAAGCTAATATTTTGGATAACTCTGAAAGCTCAACTGGATCAAAACGGTTCAAGCACAGATGAGGTTCTACAGTTACCTCTGATGCTGCCTCACTTACTGAGGAAGAAGAAAGCGCATTAGAGAGGATGCTAAAGATTTTGTTTCTAATAGAATTAATTTTACTTGTAAAAAATCCCATGAAGTCATTGCTGCTGAGGGCTAAGGGAATAGATGGCTCAGAGCTATGATTCTGTGTAAGTTTAGCAACTGTACTAAAAAGACATTTAGGATTATGCTTATTCTCCTCAATTAGAACTGAGAAATAAGCAGTTCTAGTTTGTTGAAGCTTATTTTTATAAAGCACAAGACTATTTTTCCAGGATAGGTAGGCCTCCTCATGGTGCGTAGAGCGCCATGTTCTCTCCAATTTCCTAGAGTTTTGTTTTAAGGCTCGTAAATGAGAATTAAACCAGGGAGCCAACTTCCTGTCCCTAATTACCTTCTTTTTTAAAGGGGCAACATCATCTAATGCCACACGTAAAGAAGAATTAATATGATGAACTAAGGCATCAATTTGTGAGGGGCTAGAACTGAAAATATTGCCCTCTGCTACATGCCTCTGAGATGCTGAGGACAGTAAAGATGGAACAGTTGATTTAAAAGATGCAATTGCGTTGTCAGATAGAGACCGACTATAGTGAAATTTACTTTCATGTCTCGAGAACTCAGTTATAAAAAACTCAAAGGTTATCAGAAAGTGGTCCGAGAGGACTGGATTATGTGGAAAGATCGTTATTTCCTCACACTCTATGCCATAAGTCAGCACAAGGTCCAATGTATGATGGCAGGAGTGGATGGAGCTATGTATTCTTTGAGTAAAACCAATTGAGTCTAAGATATTACTAAAGGCTACATTGAGGCTATCATTTTCAATGTCCACATGAATGTTAAAATCCCCCACTACAATGACCTTATCAGTATTTAGCACCACATCAGATAAAAAATCATAGATCTGATCCAAAAACTCAGAGTAAGGGCCTGGTGGACGATATAAAACTACAAACAAGAGTGGTTTTACAGTTTTGCAATCTGGATTAGGAAAACTAAGAATAACCCCGGCTTTTCACGGGAGCCGTCAGCAGCACGTTACTGCAGCAGCACGTCATAGCTGCTGATAGGAACCGCTGTGGTCAACAGAACCTTTTCCACTGGAGCCGTCGGCAGCCGTCAGCAGCGCGAGTCGGCCGCGTCTCAGGAGCAGCATGTCGCGGCCTTTACGCGCCGGTTCTATTTTCTACGCGCGAAGCCTCTGAAACGGGTCAAGTTCGACATTTTTGGGGAAGGAAAGACAGGAAATCGGACGCGGAAATGGAGAGAAGCTACCGAGATTTTCAGAATAAAGAACGTGCTGCCTTCCGGTTGCTTTACTTTTAAAAAATGTTACTAACTGTGCGTCCCCGTGAGAATTTATCACCTAGCTCGTGGTCTCCTTTGTTTTTCAGGTCCGTATTGGCGATTATAAAACGGACAGAACATAAAACACAAACCATGTTGTAGTTTTCTCCTGCTTGTTGTTGTGTTTACTGACAAAGTCACTCGTGTGACTTCGTGCTCTGTCACAGCTGCTCCCCTGCTGCTTCGCGTCTCGTGGGAAGGGCCAAGCAGCAGCTTACGCGAGCAAGACGTGCTGCTGCTGTAACGTGCTGCTGACGGCTCCCGTGGAAACCCGGGGTAAGATGTTCAAACGAACTGTAGCTATTAATTGGTAAGGCACTGATTAATAAGTCCGAATGAGAAATGGTTGCTACTCCTCCTCCTCGCCCTGTACTTCGAGCAATATGATGATTTAAATAATTTGAAGGAGTCGACTCGTTTAAGCTAACATAGTCCTCTTGCTGCAGCCAGGATTCTGTGAGAGAGAGCAAAGAGATCTGATTATCACAAATCAAGTCTTAACTAACAAAGTCTTAGAAAAAATGGATCTAATGTTCAACAACCCACATTTAATTTTTCTAGTTTTCTGCTCAGTTGAATTTCTAATATTTATGAGATTTCCATGATTTGCTTTTTTAAGCCTGATATTTAATCTGTGTGATTTTGGCCGTGGGCAGGACACTGTCTCTATGGGGTAGTGGGTGGGTAACAGTACAGAAGCTGCAGAGGGGTGGGTTAAACTGCAACTCTGCTTCTTGGTCTGGACCCTGGGTTGTCATGGAGGACTAATAAAACTGGCCATATTCCTAGAAAGAAGAGCTGCACCATCCACAGAGGGATGGATGCCGTCTCTCCGCATCAGACCAGGTTTTCCCCCAAAAGTTTTCCAATTATCAATGTAGCCCACGTTGTTTTCAGGACACCACCTAGACAACCAGCGGTTGAAGGACAGCATGCGGCTAAACATGTCGTCACTGGTCCGATCAGGCAAGGGGCCAGAGAAAATTCCGGAGTCCGACATTGTTTTGGCAAACTTACACACCGAAGCAACATTAATTTCAGTGACCTCCGATTGGCGTAACCGGATGTCGTTACCGCCAGCGTGAATAACAATCTTACTGTATTTACGCTTATCCTTAGCCAGCAGTTTCAGAAAAGATTTAATGTTGCCCGCTCTGGCCCCAGGTATACATTTAACTATGGTTGCTGGAGCCTCTAATGCCACGTTTCTGACTATGGAGCTGCCAATGATCAGAGTCGGCTTGTCAGTGGGTGCGTCACTGAGCGGGGAAAATCTATTAGAAACATGGACGGGTTGGTGGTGGCCCACGGGCTGGGCTCTATGCTTCCTGCGTACCGTCACCCAGCCGGCCTGAGGTCCCAGCTGCTCGGGTTCTTCTGCTGGAGGACCGCTACGGGGTGGTTCTGAGCTAGTTAGCCCCGCGCTAGCTAAGTAGCTATGGCTGTTTTCGGGTTTTACAACAGCGCAGAGCCGGGACTCCAATTCCGACACCCTCGCCTCCAAAGCTACAAAAATGCTACATTTATTACACGTACCATTATCGCTAAAGGAGGCAGAGGAGTAAACAAAAATCTGACACAGAGAGCAAGAGATAGTAGATGAAGAAGCAGAGACAGAAGTAGCCATAGCCGTGCTGTGGTTAAGCTAACTGGACGAGCAAACTGTCTGCGTGCGAACTCAAATGGTTCCCTAAAAGCTAGGTGGAACCAAGGGCATCAGTTTGTTTTCAGAATTGTTGGGGACAATAACCATACACTTGAGTGGGGTTTAAAAATTGCTGGGGACAATAAAGTAGGCTAGCACAGGGGTCGGCGGCTCTGGAGCCGCATGCGGCTCTTCCATCCATCTGATGCGGCTCTCTGTGCTTGTAAAATAATGAATGGATATTTAAATAAAATGTTTTATATTTTACTGCATTAATTTTACATCTGTATGCCAATTCTAAATGTAAAGATTGTCTGCGTAAACCTGAACAGGTCCAACCCGGTCTTACTGTGAGACTGGGTTGACGCGTCACGCTTGTGCGTAATCATATGCGCTTTCTGAGCTGGAGGATGTGAGATTCTGGGCTTCTCCTCAGACGGCTCCTGGACGTGTCGCCACATTGGAGACAGGAACAAGCGCTATTCAGCCAAAGTTTCATAATCAGGGAACATTTTCTAAGTGACAAGTCTCTGAGAGACAGGGTTTGGAAAACGCTCGCTTCAGTGGGAGGAATCTTCCCGCATGCGCTCTGGTTGTCTGGGGTTAATCAAGTTTAGTTGTTTCTCTTTGCAACAATCTTCACAGGAAGGCAAAACAGTTAAACGGCAGGTTACAGATATTTCCATTTGACTGTTTATTTTGACAGATGAACTCAAGGATGTTGCTT